>NC_073696.1:139905223-140002490 GCF_029784165.1 Wyeomyia smithii | reverse complement strand
GGGGTGTTACAATTTTGTTTTTAATTATTTTATATTACAGAATGTATTCATTTGTACGTGGCTAACCAGTGATGTTCTGTTTGAGCAGTTTTGGTCTGAGGTGTCTGCGTAAACATAGAGATGCCGAGTCTTCATTTTAGTGTCTCCAGCCGGGTGTATCATTCTCTTTCAGTTTGTGACAGAAATTGTATTCTAGCAAATAGATAAAAGAAATCAAATTTTAATGCCAGCATTTTTTATAAACCCGTATAGTTGTGTCATGTACTGGAGATCACCGCTTCCCAGAATGTCTCTAACGGGTACGTTTGGTTGTTTTCCTCGGGCCCGAAGGGAATCTATAAGCTCAGACCTAACACCACAGTATTCGGTACACGACCAAACAACATGCTCGATGTCATGGTAGCCATCGCCACAAACGCAGTGATTACTGTCTACAAGCCCTATACGAAAGAGATGCGTGTTTAACGTGTAGTGATTGGACATAAGTCTGGACATCACGCGAATGAAGTCCCGACCTACATCCAACCCCTTGAACCATGCTTTCGTCGATACCTTAGGAAAAATGGAATGTAGCCACCGTCCCAGTTCATCTGAGTTCCATGATGATTGCCAACTGTTGAGTGTTCTCTGACGCAAAATGCTATAAAATTCATCATAAGCAAATGGTCTTTCATAAATATCGCCGTCAATAGCACCCACCTTAGCTAAAGAGTCAGCCTTTTCGTTACCCGGAATCGAGCAATGAGAAGGGACCCACGCTAAGGTAACCCGGTAATTTTTATCTGTTAAAGCACTTAAAAACCGCCGTATTTTCCCCAGGAAATACGGGGTGTGCTTCACAGGCTTCATTGATCGCAGAGCCTCAATGGCACTGAGACTATCTGTGAAGATGAAGTAGTGGTCTATGGGTAGGGTTTCGATGATTCCAAGAGAGTACTGAATAGCAGCAAGTTCTGCGACGTACACGGAAGCAGGAGCATCGAGTTTGTAGGAGGCGGTAAAATTTTCGTGGAAAACACCGAAGCCAGTGGACTCATCTAGATTAGATCCGTCAGTGTAAAACCTTTTATCATAACTAACATGTTTAAACTTATTGGAAAAAATCTTAGGGATCTCTTGGGGTCGCAATTGATCCGGGATACCAGAAATGTCTTGTTTCATGGTGGTGTCGAAGAATATAGCATTATTAGAAGTAGCTAAAAGTGCGACATTGGAGGAATCGTATGAAGAAGGATTAATATCTTGAGCCATATAGTCAAAATATAAAGTCATAAATCTGGATTGAGATTGAAGGTCGACCAACCTCTCGAAATTTTCAATTACTAATGGGTTCATAACTGTGCATCGAATTAGCAACCGGTAAGAGAGATTCCAAAAACGATGTTTCAACGGAAGAATACCCGCTAACACTTCAAGACTCATCGTATGGGTCGACTGCATGCAACCCAAGGCAATACGCAAACAACGATATTGTATTCTCTCTAATTTTATAATGTGCGTGTTCGCGGCGGAGCGAAAGCAGAAACAGCCGTACTCAAGAACTGACAATATCGTTGTTTGGTATAACCTTAGAAGGTCTCCTGGGTGAGCACCCCACCAAGTTCCGGTAATCGTACGAAGAAAATTAATCCTCTGTTGGCATTTTTGTGTCAGATACCTAATATGACAAGCCCAGGTGCATTTAGAGTCGAACCAGACCCCGAGATATTTAGCGACTAAAACCTGAGAGATCGTTTTACCCGTTAGTAGGAGCTGCAGCTGAGCTGGGTTATGCTTCCTAGAAAAAACGACCAGCTCAGTTTTCTCCGGAGAGAATTCGATACCCAGCTTAAGAGCCCATTCAGACAAATTGTCTAAGGTATCTTGCAATGGTCCTTGCAGATCGCTAGCCTTGCCACCAGTAATGGATACAACGCTATCGTCTGCAAGTTGCCTTAGCGTGCATGAATTTGCAAGACATTCATCGATGTCATTGACGTAAAAATTATATAAGAGAGGACTTAAACATGAGCCCTGGGGGAGGCCCATGTAACTAATTCGGGAAGTTGTCGAATCGCCATGTGAGAAATACATATGCTTTTCTGACAACAAATTGAGCAAAAAGTTATTCAAATTTGGTGAAAGTCCCTGCGAATGAAGTTTCGCGCTTAAAACTTCTACAGAGACAGAGTCAAAAGCCCCCTTAATATCCATGAACGCAGAAGCCATTTGCTCTTTTCGAGCAAAGGCAAGTTGAATTTCAGTAGAAAGCAACGCTAGGCAATCGTTCGTCCCTTTGCCCCGGCGAAAGCCAAATTGAGTATCTGAAAGTAACCCGTTTGTTTCGACCCATTTGTCTAACCGTAAGAGGATCATTTTCTCCATTAATTTCCGGAGGCAAGAGAGCATCGCAATCGGCCTATATGAATTGTGATCAGAGGCAGGTTTCCCGGGTTTCCGAATAGCAATGACTTTTACCTCCCTCCAGTCATGCGGAACAATATTTAGCTCAAGAAACTTGTTGAACAAATTCAACAAGCGTCTTTTTGCAGAGTCGGGTAGATTCTTCAACAGGTTGAATTTTATTCTATCTAACCCTGGAGCCTTATTGTTGCACGACAGGAGAGCCATTGAAAATTCCAACATCGAAAATGGAGGCTCTTCCGTAGTTACTAATAACGCGTCGCGAAAGGTTTTCTGTTCCGGTACAGAGTCCGGACAGACCTTTTTGGCAAAATCGAGTATCCAGCGATCTGAATACTCCTCGCTTTCATTCGAAACGTCACGGTTCCGCATGCGCCTGGCGGTATCCCAAAGAGTGCTCATCGCTGTTTCCCTGGACAACGCGTTTACGAACCGCCGCCAGTACCCGCGTTTTTTCGCCTTTACTAAGCTCTTCATCTGCCTGCCCAGTGCCTCGTACTTTCGAAGCAGGTTGACAGTGCCGTACTCCCGGTAGTCCTTATACCCCGCGGACCTTCGCGCGTACAGCTCAGAGCACTCTTTGTCCCACCATTTGTTGGGAGGGCGCTGTCTAATCGTTACCCCGGGTATCGGTTTCGTCTGAGCTTGAGTCGCGGCGTCGATTATCAAGCCAGCTAAGAACGCGTATTCTTCCTCCGGAGGAAGTTCCTCGTGAGTCTCGATAGATTGCGCTATAATAGACTCATAACACTTCCAATCAATATTACGTGTAAGGTCGTAGGAAATATTGATTGGGTTCGGGGAAGTTGAACCATTAGCAATTGATATAACGATTGGAAGATGATCACTACCGTGGGGATCGTTGATTACTTTCCACCGGCAATCTAACGCTAGTGATGTCGAGCAAAGGGATAGGTCAAGCACGCTTTCACGTGCTGGAGGATTAGGTACACGTGTCGCTTCCCCAGTATTCAAAACTGTCATATTGAAGTCGTCGATCAAGTTACAGATTAAAGAAGATCGGTTGTCGTCGTACAGCGACCCCCATAGCGAACAGTGAGAATTAAAATCTCCCAATATCAAAAAAGGCGCGGGAAGCAACTCTGCTATATCAGTGAGATGCTTCTGTTCAATCCGCGCGGATGGAGGCATATATAACGAAACAAGGCATAGGTCTTTTCCATTCATATTCGTTTGAATGGCAACGACTTCAATATTCGAGATCGAGGGGAGGTCGATTCGGAAGAAGGAATAGCACTTTTTAATCCCTAAAAGTACCCCTCCACCGTGTGAGTCTCGATTTCGACGAATAATGTTAAAATCGTGGAAATTGAGTTGATCGTTTGAATTGAGAAAGGTTTCACAGAGCGCAAATGCGTCACAATTGTATGTATTTATTAAATGAGAAAATAGATCGAATTTGGGGATGATACTTCTGCAATTCCACTGTAATACAGTGATAAAATTCCTAACCTCTTTCGCCGTATTAGTCATCGAAAGATATGATAGCTGAAATGAGGGGCCAAGTTGCTGCTAGTTGCATCAAAAAGGTTTTCACTGTAGGAAGAAGGGCAAGAAGAATATTTTGTAGGGGATCTGGTATGTTGAATGTTTTAAATATCCAGTCCACAATATCAGAAAATTTTATGAACCCTGTTTCTTTTTTATCTTCTGATCGAGAAATGGGTGCACGAGGGGTTTTTGGTGCCCCAGGAAGCGGTGGGTACTCCTGGTTTGATTTAAAATTAAAACCGGGAGGTACTTGCTTCGGTTTTTCTTCACCGCTTCCTTTTTGTGTTGGCTTATTGGTCATTCCGCTAGGGGTTATCTTGCGACCTTTGCGAGAAAGATTAGGAGAGTTGATCATTCTCCTCTTCCTAGATCCTTCTGGCATGGCATAAGAACACCCTTCGAGGGGATCGTCAGATGTACCCTCATCGGTTGGCAAAAAGGAAAAGATGTTTCCTGTCGAGGGTGGCTCAGCACTCTTCAGCATTTCTGCGAAAGAGCGCTTTGATCGTTCCTTGAGGGAACGCTTTATTTTTTCCTCGCGCTGTTTGTACGCGGGACACGCCGAAAGGTCATGCCGAGTTCCCTCGCAGTAAAGACACTTTTCAGTATCCTCACTGCAAGCGGTCTCAGCATGATTGCCTCCGCACTTGCTGCAGCGTGCCTTGTTGCAGCAGTAGGTGGCTGTATGACCTAACTGCTTGCAGTTTTGGCAATGCATGACCCGCGGTACGAACAGGCGTACAGGCAGACGAACCCTGTCCAAAGAGATGTAGTTCGGCAGTGCGGATCCGGCGAATGTTACACGGAAGGAATCCGAAGGGAAGAATTTCTTCTTCCCTTCTTCGATTGATACTGAATGCAATTGCTTGACATCCAGTATCTTTACATCTTGAATCAGGGGGTTCTTGAAGCAACCAACCCCGTGACGCAAAATGTCATCGACCGTGAGGCTTCCTTCGGTAACCACACCGTCGATCTCCACGTCCTTGGCAGGGATGTACACGCGGTACTCTCTCGTGAAGAGCTCGTAGCTAGCAATTGCGTTTGCTTGCTTCAAGCTACTCACAACAACTCGCAGTTTGTTCGGTCTAACCTTTGTAATTTCGGTTACGTCCGAAAACTGTTTTGCCAGGTCCTTGCCGATTTGAATTATATTTAGAGGCTTCTTTATGGGCCTGAAGTAAACTACGAACGGACCTTTCGAAGCATCTGGGTAAGCTTTCACCCGTGTTGCCGGTACCCTTGGTACGGGGCTAGGTAGCGGGGAAGGTAGAGGGGAATTGATGGGGGAGATCTCAATCTCTTCCCCAGTTGTTTCCACATCCAGGAATAGTTGCACCTGCATGTCGTCCATTTTGCGGGAGCGTTACGCTCTACCGCACACAAACGATAAATATTCGAATGTGAGGGGGGGTCAAGTAGTTGCTATTAAATTTTAAAAACAATTTTTCAAACTACAATGGATCAAAATAAAAAAAAGGCAGTAATACTAATACTAATAACAATAGTAATAATAATAATAATAATAATAATAATAATAATAATAATAATAATAATAATAATAATAATAATAATAATAATAATAATAATAATAATAATAATAATGATAATAATAATAATAATAGTAATAATAATTATAATAATAACAATAATAATAATACTATTAATAATAATGATAAAAATTCTAAAGTGAATACTTCACCGAACGTCTAAGTCACGACCTCACGGCTGATAGTAGGATTAATCGAGCGTCTCCGCAGAACAAACAATGACGATCCAGCTTCGTGTTGTGACACAGTGGCCGTATCCTACACGCGACCTTGTAGATGCCACTTGTAGTTGACTTCCACTCGCTCGATCGTATGGTGGTCCGTGCTGCTAGCGGGGTAACAGCGGTGCGGGAGAATTATTCTTGCTGATATATCAGCTGCGTATCGGATCACTGGCGGGGTAGCCTGCCCCTACCAGTGTGCAGAAGATGTTTCTGCCGATATATTGCAGGCTATTGTTATCGCACACAAGAACTAATCGAAAAAAAAAAAACACCCGTACTATAACTCGTGTATTGTTATTTTGCGAATCAAACGGAGATAAACAATTTGCGTCTAATCAAGACGAAAGCAAAACAACGAATGTTGTTTAGACAGGATATAATAACCGTGTTTCTTACTTAAAAACAAATCTGTTTTTTGACGTGGGACTACGTCTTTGTTTTCTATACTGAGATGCATTCTGTAAAATTGGAAATGAAACTGGCAAATGTTGCGCCAGATTTCAAATGTGAATAACAGCATTACCACATGATGGATAACAATAACCAATATGTTGTTGGATAGATAAAATGTAGAACAATTTTGTAATATGCTAGTTATCACTCTAATTTCATTGCTAAGCGGTAAAATTGATAATAAGTTTCAATTACAAATTTACGCGAACAATGAACCAATTACATGCGAGCATTCCTAGCACAGACGACGTGAATGGACACCAACCTTTCCCTGTAATATTCTTTGTATCAATATCAAAAAAAATGACAGAATCTCCCTAATTTCTGCTTCCATGAGCTTAGTCTAATGATGTCTCGAAAGTGAAAACTTTCCGAAAAGTTTGAAACAACCCCATTCTTAAACAATTCCTAAACCTGCTGTTAGAACGTAATAAAAACTGATGTCCTAAATGTAAACATGCTGGTGAAACCAACAGTACCAGTGGAACAGAAAGCCGCGCGCAGGTCGCGCAGTCACTGAGCAAACACATTGATTCTATCTGCGGACTCTGTATATTTTATAACAAAAAAAACCCTAATAACAGTGTTCAGTCCCAGGTCATCATTTCATGCAACCCTTGGGCTGTATACCTTATAGTATTTTTTTGCAACTTTATGCTCCCTGCTGCGAAAACAATTGAACATCTGTTTATTCATAGAGGTGGTCTGTTTATTCTTGGAGGTGGGTAAAAAATGCTAATATGTGGACAAACTCTTAGAGAGCCAAATATCAAGGCTTTAAAACAAAATGGCGTCCAAAAAACATCGGAAATTTCCGATTTCTCACAAATTTAAAATGGCATCACTGTTGCCCCTCATGGTGAAATGTGTTAAAACTCGGGAGAATTTGCTTTTGCATCAAAAAAATGTTGCACTGCGTAATCAGAATGCTTACATATGAGCTGTATGCCAAAAGAGATAAATTATTCAATCTTTTGGTGAGCCCGCCTAATTCATGTCGAAGCTGAAACCGAACCCGATCAGTCAAAAATATCAGGATTATAACAAATCTCAAAATTTTGTTACAAGCTTTTTATATCAACTTGTGTTCTAAACATGGTCTCGCTAATAGTTAAAATATCAAAACTCCTATCCAAATTACTTACTGATTATTACAGTTTATAGCAAGTTTTGTAAGGTTTTTGGTAGAAAAAGATCAGAGTAAGCTAAAATGTACAATATTTTGTTGATTGAATAACAAATTTTGTTATAAATATGCTTTAAAAAACAATGTCAATCGTTTCATGAAATTCTAATTGCGACTGACGGTTGAATCGCTCTATTGATTCAGTGTTTTGGTCGACGACAGAATCTCTTAGTATCGTCGGATATTGTCATCCGGATCGTTGTAATCAATCACTCGACCTTGTAGTGCCTCTGTTGCTGGTTTGATTCTTTGTAAAAAATTTTAAATGAATATTGAATCGCTGCGCGAAAAGAAGCTATTGGGTTGACTGCAGTGTTCCAAGAAGTCCATCATTATATATAACTTAGCTGGAGCCTCGTTTAATTTTCCTGCGACCTGCTCCATTTTTCTTTTACATTGCTACGAAAAAGGAAAGTGAAAGACAATTCTCAATCAACATCAATAGAAAAAAATTAAACTAAAAACCTCTCAACCATTCGAACATTTTTATAAAATGCGTCTCTTCCACCGCTAGATGTCGATACCTGAAATGAAAGGATTTGGTCTCGATTCTGATTGCATATCTGTTCTGTGGGGAAATTATAGAGTAATTCTTTGAACAATACGCATATTTGCGCATTGAGAATTTCATGAGAACAAGGAGCAACAAATATGAATCTACTTGTATGTAAAATTAACACTGTTGAGATGTCTTATAAAAATCAAATATTATCTGAATCGGTAAAGTAGAACCGAATCTGTCATAATTTCAAGCTCATTGCAATTCACAGAATTTTTTGGCATCTAGAATCTAGATCACCTTGAGCTTGTTCTTCAGAATGCTCCTATAGCTTGTACGATAACTGAAACCCCATTCTATGGTAAAAGATTGACTTCTACCTGTGTCGTGAAAAGAATTCTAGACAATTAAAACAATTGAACGTTGTTTGTATAAAACATACGTTCCGAAAGTAACTTTCGCAGTAAAGTATTCATCGTTCTAAGTAATTTTTACGGCATTAGCGACTCACTGCTTTGACGTAGAACTACGTTTTTCTTCAGCTTTCACATAGGAGTGTAAGGGATGAAAATCTACTACTAATGGTCACTTGCTGGCTTTGCCTGAAAAGGTCAACAGAATATTATACCTCGTTAGTCGGGAATGCTTTCTCAAAGCTACAAAAGAGCCTGCTTCTGGTCAGACTAAAAAGATTCTTTTGTTGGATGGTAGGTCCTACATTAGCAGTAGCGTAGCGTGTAGTTTTGCAGCTTTTAACCAATCACCAGCTCATTTTCCCCTACCCTTATTGTTTGCTGCTTGCTGTCTCACTATAAATAGAGAAAGTGAGAAAATCAATCACAATCACAAACAGAGTGTTGCGATGTATACTTCTGGACGGTTAAACCACGTCGCACACTCTATCGGATTTAGATGTTATTATGATATCATTTTCAAATGCTTATAGTATCTACCACCGTTTGGATATCGACCACTAATATCTTGATCGACAACTTAAACATTGCCCAAGACTTTGTTGTAATTATTGAAATATCTCTACAATAGTAAACTTGTTGAAATTGAGTTGGAAATTGTGTGAATTCAACCAATCACAATCTCGTTTTTCTTCTGTTTACTCTCAGTTAGTTGCTGGTTTACTAGGGTATCGGGGGTATTTTGGCCGTGCAACGACGATTTGCTGACATATTGCTGACAATGATGTGAAAGCGCAAATTTTTAATAAAATTAGGCTATCCACTTTGTTTGCAATTTAATTCGACGAATCTACAGACGTCAGTTCGTGTGCGCAATAAATCGTATTTGTAATATTCTGATAAATTGAAGGAAGAGTTCCTATTTTGCAGTGAATTTGAAACTACTACGAAAAGAGACGATATTTTGGATAAAATTAAAATATTTTTTAAATCTGGTGGTTTACAGTGTGATAAGCTTTGTGGAGTTTGTATTGATGGTGCTCCACCGATGCTTCGTAGTAAATCAGGATTCCAGAAAAGGATCAGAGAAAGGAAATATCCTCAATCGTGTTTATGAGCTGGAAAATGAAATTGTGGTGTTTTTGGAAAGTCAAAGAAAAAATGATTTTGGAAGCTGTTTATTTGTTTATTTGTATTTGTTGCTGCACTGCTGACATTAAAGTCTGCCACATGTGTTTCAAGACTAGTTTGGGAGTACATTGCAACACTCAGGGAACGTTCCCACCTCAACAAAGTTATGCAACTTTAGGTACCCAGACATTGTGGAATCGAGGGAAATTAACGTGCCGACAGCCTAGCAAGGCGAGGATCTGCTCAGCAATTCATTGACCGAAACCGTTTCTGGGTACCTCCATATCCGCCATTAAAGGCTCATCACATTGGCTCATTGGCAACGTGCGCTGGGTTGTAGACAAGCTAATCAGCTTATCTACTCCAACTTGCGCAGTGCGTCTTGAACTGTCCTACAGATCAGACGTGTTTTCGGTTGCTTGTGAACTGGTCTTTGACTGCCTATAGCTTCAAAGTTGTGTTTTGTCAGTGCGTCTTTTAAAGATTACCTGAAACTTATTTCGCATCAGTCTTTGTCAAGACTACATTTGTTTAAAATTTTTCGTATCCTGAAATGGAAGGGCGAAAAAAGAAACCACGCATCACTACGAGGAGAAAGAGAGAGCATTCTCTTTCGGACAATTCGAGTGTCTGCAGTGAAAATCCCTTGGATATTTTACCTGAGCAAGAAGCTGGTGAAATGGAAGTTATTAGTAATGAAACTATACAAAATGTAAATTCTTTTAAAAAGGAGAAAGTTCCACCTGTTGTGGTAACTATTTCTTCTCAATTTATTATTTTCAAAAAGGAACTTTCAACGTTTGTTTCTGACGTTAAAGTTACCTGTCAAATTGGTCGTAGAAGCGAATGCCGCTTATTAGCCGACTCTATAAAGGGTCGTAATCGTCTTATTCAGTATTTAACAGAAAAGATGCATAAATTTTTTACATATGACACTAAGAGCGCCAAGCCGTTCAAGGTGGCATTGAAAGGTCTCACCAACGATCAAACCGTTGATGAGATCAAACTTACTTTAACAGAATTACTTGGCACAGCCCCTACCCAAGTAATTCTAATGAAACGAAAAATACGAGGCGAAAACAGTCAGAGAGCTGGAATTTTTCTTGTAAATTGTTTAATCAATTTTAACCGCAGTGAGGTTAACAAATTACAATTTTTTTGAGAAAGCACATGTTTCATATAATGTGCGTGTAAAGTGGGAAATTTATAGGAAGTTTAGCGGAGGGAGAGCATATCACCCAATGCTGTACTTGCCAACGATATGGCCATGGATCAAAACTCTGTAATATGGACCAAACATGCCTTTATTGTGGAAACTCTCACATTTTAAACTGGAATGCTCGCTCATTGAAGGCCAATAAGAATGATCTTTTTAATTTTTTAACAGTAAATAATGTGCACATTGCAATTATTACTGAAACATTCTTGAAACATAGCATCAAATTAAAATATGATCCCAATAACGTGGTTCATAGATATGATAGGATTCAGGGTTCCGGCGGTGGAGTTGCAATTGTTATTCATCGTCGAATGAAACATCGTGCTCTTTCCCGTCTTGAGAAGAAAGTTATTAAAACTTTGGGAATTGAGATCAAACTGAACTTGGGAACCGCAGCATATTTACCATTCCAATGCACATGCGAGCATAAAAATTATTTTAAAGGTAATTTACAAAAACTCACTAAAAATCACTCAAAATTTTTCATAATCGGTGATTTTAACGCTAAACATCGATCATAGAATAATTCTCAAAGTAATTCCAATGGCAAAATTTTATTCAATGATTGTTCCTCAGGATACTATTCTATTTTGTCTCCGAATGTAAGACTATGTTTTTCTTCTGTAAGAAATCCATCAACAATTGATTTGGTGCTAACAGATCAAAGTCATGTATGTAGTGAATTGATCACATATGCTGATTTTAATTCTGACCATCTTCCAATAACTTTTTCTTTATCACATGAATCAGTTTTAAATCCTATGAGCTCTGTTTTTAATTATAACAAGGCTAATTGAAAAAGATACAAAACTCATATTGAGTGAAATTTCAATAATGAGCTTGATTTGCAAAACGAAGTGAACATTGATTCCGCTTTGGAAGCATTAAAGTGTGCATTTGTTGATACCAGGAATTATTCTGTTCCAAAGGCTCAAATGAAATTTGATTCACCAATAATTGTCGAAAATTTTCAACTTCTAATTCGTTTGAAAAATGTCCGCAGACGTCAATATCAAGGTTCTCGTGACCCTGTTTTTAAAACTACTTAAAAAGATTTACAGAAAGAGATTAAACACAGATTTACTTACTTACTTACTTACTTACTTTTAAGGCGACAGACCGATTATCGTTCCAGTGTCGAATCCAGAATACGTCGCCATGTCCCTCGGTCTTGAGCTGCTCTCCTCCAATCGCCCCTAATACCTATTTCGCGTGCATCCTCGTCGACAGCACACATCCAACGAGTGCGGGGTCTACCCCGAAGTCGACGACCTCCATCGGGATTCCTGCTAAATATAGCCTTCGCTTGACGCTCATCCGGCATTCTCGCTACATGCCCAGCCCACTGAAGCCTGCCGTGTTTTATCCGCTTGACTATTTCCGTCGATTTGTATGCCTGTTACACTTCATGGTTCATGCGTCTGCGCCAAACACCATTTTCTAGTTTGCCGCCAAGGATTGAACGCAAAATACTACGCTGAAAAACACCAAGAGCTCGCCGATCAGCCTCTTTCAGCGTCCATGATTCATGGCCGTAGAGAGCCACCGGAAGAATCAGTGTTTTAGAGAGTGCAAGTTTAGTACGGATTTGCAGACTGCCTTAGTTGGTTACGTAGTCCGTAAAAGGCCCAGTTTGCGGCTGCTATCCGCCACTTTATCTCACGGCTAACCTCGTTGTCACATGTCACTAATGTTCCCAGGTAAATAAATTTGTCGACTACTTCAAATGTTTCCCCATCTAGCACCACCGCAGCACCAACCTCCGAAGGACTACCACGCACTCTGCCAGCCACCATGTATTTCGTTTTGGCAGAGTTTATGACAAGCCCTAATCTCGCAGCTTCCCTCCTGGGGGGTCCGAAGCCCTCTTCCACAGCTCTACGGTTGATACCAATGATGTCGATATCGTCCGCAAAACCGAGAAGCATGTGCGACTTCGTAATGATGGTGCCGCTTCTCTGTACACCAGCCCTCCGTATAGCACCTTCCAATGCGATGTTGAACAATAAGTTCGACAGCCCGTCACCCTGCTTCAAACCATCTAACGTCACGAACGAGTCCGATATCTCACCGGCTATCTTGACGCTTGATGTAGAACCTTCAAGGGTGGCACGTATCAGCCTAATCAGCTTTGTTGGGAAGCCATGTTCAATCATAATCTGCCATAACTCATTTCTCTTGACTGAATCGTACGCTGCCCTGAAGTATATGAACAGATGGTGTGTCTGCAAATTGTATTCTCGAAATTTATCGAGGATTTGTCGCAAAGTAAACATTTGGTCCGTCGTGGAGCGTCCCCCTTGAAAACCGCATTGGTACTCGCCAACAAAGGTCTCCTGCAACGGCCTCAGTCTGTGGAACAGGATGCGGGAGGGAATTTTGTACACGGTATTGAGAAGAGTTATGTCCCGATAATTGCTACAGTCCAGGCGATGACCTTTTCGTAGATCGGGCATATGAGACCCTCCAACCAGTCCGAGGGCAATTCTTCATCAGATCACACTCTCAGCATGATCCGATGGATGGCACGATACAGCTGTTCGCTCCAGACTTTGAAGAGTTCGGCGGGAATGCCGTCCTTCCCGGCTGACTTGCAGTTTCTCAGCTCTTTCACTGCTTTCTTCACCTCGTCCATGGATGGAAACACAGATTTACTCTTCTAAGAAATCAAAATTTTGAGACTAAAGTTGAAAAATTGAAACCATATTCAAAACCCTTTTGGAAGCTGTCGAAGATTCTTGAGAAATTGTAAAAGCCTATTCCAGTTTTAAAAGATGGTGAACGTTTTCTTGTATCCAATGAAAAAAAAAAGCTCAAAGACTTGCTCAGCAGTTTGAGAGTGTTCATAACTCAAATTTGAATTTTGTGAGTCCAATTGAATATGAAGTCACACGCCAATTTGAGTTAATTTCGTCCCAGAATTTTTTATCTGCAGAAATAATTGAAACTAACTTGAATGAGATTAAATCAATTATTAAAAATTTCAAAAATATGAAAGCACCTGGTGACGATGGAATCTTTAATATATTAATCAAACATCTACCTGAAAGCCCAATGGAGTTTTTTGTGAAAATTTTCAATTGCTGCTTCAAAATTGCATATTTTCCCAAATTATGGTATAGACAGAATCTTAGACATTGAAAAAGCATTCATAAAGGTTTGATTGCGAAATTGCAAAAAATTAATTTTACAATTTACCTAATCATAATTTTGAAAAATTATCTTACTGATCGAACACTGCAGGTTGTCTATCAGAATTCAAAATCTGATAGATTTCCTGTCAGAGCAGGTGTGCCTCAAGGTTCTGTCTTGGGCCCAGTCCTGTACAACATATTCACTTCAGATCTTTGTGATTTGCCTCCAGGATGCACAAAATCATTGTTCTGCGATGCCACAAGCATTTCCGTAAAAAGAAAAAGTCTTCGTGTCATGTGCAGTAGATTGCAGAAAAGTTCAGATATTTTTTCTTCCTTCTTGCAAAAGTGGAAAATCTCTCCCAATGCTTCTAAAACTCAAATGATAATTTTGCCCAATAAGACTAGGGCTTCTTAGCTCAAGCCAAACAATAATCACGTTGTCAAGATGAACGGGGTTATTTTAAGTTGGTCTAAGGTTAAGTACTTGGGACTAATTTATGATAAAAAACTTATTTTCAAAGAGCACATTGAGAGTATACAAGCCAAGTGCATCAAATATACGAGATGTTTATATCCTCTCATTAACAGGACTTCTAAACTTTGTTTAAAGAACAAACTTCACATTTACAAACAAATTTTTAGACCAGCAATGCTTTATGCTGTACTGATCTGGTCAAGTTGCTGTTCAACAAGGAAGAAAACGCTCCAAAGGATTCAGAATAAAATTCTGAAAATGATTTTGAAGCGTCCTCCTTGGTTTGGTACACTCGAATTACATAGACTTACTGGTGTTGAACCATTAGAAGCTATGTCAAATAAAATTATTAACAATTTTCGACAAAAATCGTTGAAATCCTCAATTGCTAGTTGTAAGTTTACTTCCCCTTTTCTGGCAAGTTGGTTTAAACCCTTACGAATGATTAGTCCTAATTGCGAAAGCAAAAAAATCCTAACAATTTAAACTACAAATTTCTAACAGTCTTGAAAAGTCACCATTTGTGATTGGACACACATACTCATTATTTACTAATATTTATCATAAATACTTAAGCTACTAACAAACCCACTCTTTAAAAAAATACAGTTTCAATTTGCTTAACCATTCTCTTAGCTCCGTTACGTGGTGAGATGAATTTCTACTCTGTATACAATACGAATAACTTACGCTGTACCATGTTTCTTCCGCAGTTGCGAATAATAATTTTCGTAATCCGGCGTTTGTGTCATAGGCCTTTGCCTCTCATAATTTCTTTTAAGACGTTACATCCCTTTGAAGCCATTCCCGGCGGGTGGCATCACCTGACATTCAAACTTTGATTTAAGTTTTACAATTATACTTATAAATTTGCACGATGAAACTATTCAGTATGGATAAACAGCAGATTGACCCTTAACATGCAATACAGTTTGTGTCAATTGTGCGTATTGTTGATAAGTGATAAGAGTGTGAAGCTCATTTTTTTAGGGTAAAAACTGATTTCTCTCTGCCGCACAGTGGGACGAAATGAAAAATAGTACACGCAAAAGTTGAAGTCTTGTACAATCATTGTGTCTTCCCGATTCGCACAAATGTTGCACAGAAATCGCACAATAAATGTGTGAAACGCATAACGCAACAGTTGTACTGCGAATACATTGACATAGATTGAAATCAGAATATGTATCATATACCGACACTTTATTTCTCACTTCGATTGTATTAGTGACTGCTCTTTCTCTCTTGCTCGTAGATGTTCCATGTACGTGCGACAAGACTAGATACGTCACATATAATTTTCAGGTTGCTCTTTCGCTTCTTTTTCGGGTCGGGTTGCGACGCGCAAGACGATGTCTCGTCGCTTTACGAAATGAGCGAGACACCCGTGCTGTACCTACTAGATGCCAGTGTTGTTATTCTCACTCATACTGTCGATGCGTGCTTGCTGCTACTCAGGGAAAAGCGTGTGTGCAAAAGACTTGAGAAGAATCAATACTGAAAATTTTCGTTTCCTGAAGACGAAAATTCTTCCACCGATTTTTTTTCAGTTCAATAGTTTTAAACTGCAATTTTTGCAATACTCAACATTGAATCAACGACATAAAATGATGCCGAAAATTGGACTCATAAAGTATAAAGTACAGCAAGTATCAAACTAGTTTCCCGATAATTCTCTAATGAGCAAAATCATTTCAAATCGCCTGGAAATACGCGAAAATTTAATCGACCATTTTTGATTTGAATGGAACTTTGCACACGTATTTGGCTTAGCACACTGAGCATTTTTCACAGGTGGAGAGATTTTTTACACCCATGAGTTACATTCTAAAAGGGCGTATGCCTTTTGGCATAGGTTTTATTCGAAGCATTGTAGCCTTAAACCGTTGGTTGTATAGAAAAACTGTCTGAAAATGAGTTGTAGCGAATCAAAAATGCATTATAAAAAAATATACACTGTACAAAAAAAAATTTTTTTTTTGACCAAAAAAAAATGAAAAATAAACATTAAATCTCAATTTAAAAAAAAAGTTGAATTTTTTTTAAATTTTTTTTTAAAACTTGACGTTTAAATCGCAACTTAAAAAAAAGTCCAGGATGGAGAAATGAAAAAAAATTTTTTTATGGTAGATCAATTTTTTTATGAAAATTCTAATTCAAACATTTTTCAAAATATTTGTATTCTGATGATTTTAAAAGATGCAGAGAGTCATTACGAATCAAAAAGCTCTTGGTAGTAAACATTCTAAAGGCATTGGTCTACGAGTTATTTCTAATTTAGGCGCGAAAAATTAAAATTATTTAGGAAAATACACGTTTTTCTTAATTTGTCCATGGTTCTCCAGCAAAAACCATACGTTCATTGGAATGCTTGATCAAAAATATACAATTCTTTCTATGACAACAAAACGATTGGGCGAACGGTTTTCAAGAAAAGAGTTAAAAGTTCTAAGTGATATAAATATATATATATATATATATATATATATATATATATATATATATATATATATATATATATATATATAAGAATCAAATATTTATTTTCGAGTTTTATTATCTTAGGAACATATTTTTTCATGACATAGATACATTACAGAACTAGTTTCACCTTATACTTTATATACATCATAAGTAAATGATTCGTCATCTTTTGAAAACAGCTTCGTTTGTATCTTATTTTTTGAAATCGGAACAAAAGAGTAATACTTTTGTGTGGCAGCTATTATTATAGATTTTTTGAAAATATTGCTCCATTATGTTACTCCTTGTTCATATTCTTCATATGATACCCAACTAAATGACATTTTTGATGAATTTTTATTACTTTTCTGATTAGACCAATCATACAATTCTTTTGCGCTTGTAATGGGATGTTCATGTTCTTTAGCTAAACTTGCATTTTCTGCCATTCGTTTTATAATGCCATAATTGCATCGCGTGGGCCTTTAACATGAGAAGTCGCGAAAAATGCCACTCTGCATCGACGTTATACGTTGTTTTGAACTTGCAAAGACTTGCAAAGTTTTTTTCTAATTTTATATTGTGAGGCAGCTCCATCAGACATTAATATCGCTCTTTTCCAACTCTATTGTTGTTTTCAAAAAACTCATCAATTTGGCAATGAACACCTGAACCGCAACAGCATCATGATGGAGTACTTCCGATATTATGATGAAGCTGATATTCGTAAGTGTTTCAGATTCTGAATAGTAAACAACTAAGGGATGAATGGTGGCTTGACTATCATTCCAATAACTACACGAATCACAAATTGATAAAGACGTATTAAAATGAGCTTGACTGTTCAATATTTTTTATTTTGCAATAACGTTTTCGTTTAATTTGCGTAAGCTTGATGAGCACCGATGATCAGGAAAGGGTTTACAGCATTTGGGCTTGGTGTATTCCATTTTC
This sequence comes from Wyeomyia smithii, assembly GCF_029784165.1. Classification (NCBI taxonomy): domain Eukaryota; kingdom Metazoa; phylum Arthropoda; class Insecta; order Diptera; family Culicidae; genus Wyeomyia; species Wyeomyia smithii. The sequence goes on along the minus strand of NC_073696.1, from coordinate 139,984,871 downwards.
ACTTTATTCATCTTCACAAAATGCAAACTGTTACCAACGCATCTGAAGTAGTGCAATCGTATTTATATACGAAAACAGATATTATAGGTAACCCAGTAGTTATTGGTTGCGTACTTTACGAACAGTTATTATTAGTAAACAAGTAGGTAGTGTTGCACGACAAACATATTTTTTCATAAAATATTCGGCAAGGGGGAACGTGTAGGTAGGCTAAGGTTTAGCGCTTGAGTTATTTATCCAATCGTTTAGTTGTCAAAGAATGAATTGTATATTTTTGATCAAGCATTCCAATGAACGTATGGTTTTTGCTGGAGAACCATGGACAAATTAAGAAAAACGTGTATTTTTCGAAATATTAATAATTTTTCGAGCATAAATTAAAAATAACTCGAAAACCGATGCCTTTAAAATGTTTACTACCAAGTGCTTTTTAATGCAAAATGACTCTCTGCATCTTTAAAAATCATCAGAATACAAATATTTTGAAAAATGTTTAAATTAGAATTTATATAAAAAATTTAATCTACCATAAAAAAATTATTTTTCATTTCTCCATCCTGGACTTTTTTTCAAAAGTTGCGTATTAACGTCAAGTATCTTTAAAAAAAAATAAAAAAAAAATTCAACTCTTTTTTTTTAAATTGAAATTTAATGTTTGTTTTTAATTTTTTTTTTGTCATAAATTTTTTTTTTTTGTACAGTGTATATTTTTTTATGGTGCATTTTTAATTTCCTACAACTAATTCTCAGACAGTTTTTCTATACAACCAACGGTTTCTGGGCTAAAATGCTTTGAATAAAACCTATGTTAAAAGGCATACGCCTTTTTAGAATGTAACTCATGGGTGTAAAAAATCTCTCCATCTGTGAAAAATGCTCAGTTTGCTAAGTCAAATACGTGTGCAAAGTTTCATTCGAATCAAAAATGGTCGATATTCGACCGTAGGTCATTTGGCGCGATCTTGCTCTAATGTATTTCTTGGAAACCTCCAAAATATAAGGCAATTCAAATCTCATCTTGCATGTACTGTATGGAGAGTAGCAAACGGCTTTCTTCGGCAGGTTTTCTACAGCGATCTTATACAGGAACCTGCCGAAGAAAACCACTGCCGAAGCCGTTAAGCACCCTATATTACATGAAAGCTTGCATGTAATATACTTGAATACATGCTTTCTGTAAATCTGTTTGATGCGCCCCGGCCACAAAACCAGTATCTAAATTCCTATTTCTAGAAGACAACACCTCGTAGAACATCCAGCTTTCATTCTTGCTTAACTATTTCAAAAGAAGAAAATAAGCTTCGCGGTTTGCGCGTGTTGTACCTATCTACACGACACGGTGTCTCTGGTAGAAGAAACTTATCCGAAAAAAATTAGTAACGCTCTTATACTCATCATTCGAAAGCTCAAGGTGTTCCCTTTAATGTGCTACTAAAATTGAAATGTTCTATCGGGGGGTCCAGAACAATTTTTTTTTAATTGAAAAGCTGGTGGAATGGGAACTATGTATACTTATCAAGAGATTTAGGTGCTGGGGGCCCGATCAGATAGTGTTGAAACCTTCAAGTTTTGTTTTTTCATATAATGAAACAATATTTGGCATAATCTTAGATTTTTTGAAAAGGGTAAAGTGGGGTTAAAAAAGACTCGAAAATTTTGAGTCCAAAATTGCTGAAAGACAAAAAAAGCTATAACTTTTTGTACGCTGAATCGATATCTCTGAAAATTGATATGGTAATTCTATCCTATAAAAATATACAATGTCGGTTATTAAAATTTGCTATCGAGGTTACATAATTAGATATTTACATTTTCTTCAAAAACATGGTGATTTTTTTAGTTTTTTTTTTGTCATCAGAACTAGGTCTTATAATTAAACAATACGTTTTATAAATCAACTCAAGAGCTTTTATTGGACGTATTCAAAAAGTGCATCGTTTGAAAAAAAATCGATTTTTTTCATAACAAGGTTTAGACCATCATTTGAACCTGTTACACAAGGAGCGCAACTCCATTTTGTACCTACATTTAATTTGCTGGCTATAGCAGGCTATAGCTCTATAACATCCCAGTCTCCAATTGGTTTAAAAAATTGACCTCCAAAAAACAATCTCGGGCTCGGGTCAGGCTCGGGTTTCACAGCTTACGGTTCGGGTCGGGTTCGGGTTTCCCGAAACTAAAATTTACGGGTTCGGGTTTGATCGGAAAAAAAAAGTTTCGGGTTCAGGTCTGGTTCGGGTTTTAATCGAAAAACAAAATTCGGGTACGGGTTTGAAAAAAGCCGAACCCGACCATTTCTAATAGCCAGTACGTCAAACATTCTTAATGGTACAATAAGCATACCAAATTGCCGAAAAATTGATGCATTCTACTCAAAGTTACAGTAACATTATGATTTTAGCAGTACCTGGACATTAGAGTTTAAAATGCCATTTCACCAGGCCTGGATTTAAGGTGGGGGGGGGCAAATTTCGTTTATTTATTTATTTCGTCAAGCAAATGTAGACTACAGTTATAATAATACAATGTTTTCTTATATTCTATACATTATTTCCAGTAGTTTGTCGTTTTTTATTTGATTTCTGCCCATGGTGATGTCGATATTTTCGCAGTGCTGATTATAGTTACGCATCATGTGATTTTCTGGGCCAATTTTTGAGTAGTTAGTTCTGTGAGAATTTTCCGAAAATATTTTACGATTTCTTAATTGACGACTGGGTGCATAAAAATTTAGTTGTGATATTAATTTAGTAGATTGCACGCGTTGAGAAATAATGTCATTGATAAAATAAAGCATTGAAAGTTCGCGGCGTTCTTTATGTCTATAAGCATGCAGCGTGCTTCATATGATGGTAAGGGAAATGCTGTCCAATTTAGCTTACGAAGCGCGTACAAAAGAAATTGTTTTTGGACAGATTCAATGCGTTCTTCATGTGTGACAATATATGGATTCCATACAATGCCCCGGGCCTTTCGATACGAGGGGCCACCCTGGTTCTAGACTAGACGTGAATACAGGTTAGAGATCTTTTTTTTTTTTTTGTTTTGCTCGTCACCTTCCAGCGAAGCGTTAAATCATTTCAACTAATTTTTTTGAGAAAAGAGGCCCCACGAAAATTTCTGTCCCGGGCCCCCAACACCTGAATCCCACTCTGCATTTCACCCCACTAGCTCCTTTCCCAAAAAAAAAAAATTATATGTACAAATTATTTTATGGATGAACAAACCCTGGAAATTTAAGCTCGATTGGGGGACATCGATGCAAAACGGAGTTGCGCTCCTGACACAATGGGTTTAAATAATGATTTCAAACATTTATGAATAATGAAATTTTCTCGGTCGTTACTAAAACAGCGCATTCATCATTCTGTGCCGAACACGCATCAGTACTGGACGTGTTTGGTGATCGGTCCGATAGAGTATAAAACAAAAGACGTGTGAACAAGTGTTGGCATTGTTTGCCTGGTCGAGTGAAATAAATCCGGGATCAAGGTCGTTCCTTTGTGCAACTGTTTCGCATCGTGACTGCCAGCTGGTGCGTAAGCCGATTTGGCTGCTGGCTGGATTGTGCTACAGCAGTGGACGAGACACAAACGAGGAAAAAGAAGAAGCCATCAGTGTCAGCGAGTCGTATCGCTGTGTGGAGTGATCTCACACCTGGCTCGCTGCTGGTGGCTGTTTGGTGCTGCTGTATTGGTGCTGCTGGCTGTAACGGCTGCTACTTCGAACGATCGGACAACCAACCTTACTGGAAGGGAGAAATAAAAAGGTACGTGTTCTTGTCAGCGCTAGTGCGCTAAACATAGCGCGATGGATGTAGATCCCTCGCCTCCCGCGCCACCATCCCCGAACCCCTCTGACCCTGACCCTTCTGTTACCCCCTCCCCTGTTCATTCTTCAGTCCCCCCTCGCCCCAGGCTTTACCCAGACGGAGCCCAGGGCAGCTATACTGTTTATTTTCGGCCAAAGGCAGGACCGAAATCGAAAAAGTTGAACCTCTTGCAGATTTCTAAAGACCTGACGAAGGAGTACAAGGGCGTGACCGAAATTTCCAAGGTCCGGCCTAACAAGCTCCGTGTCGTGGTCGGTAACCTGAGAGAGGCCAACGATATAGCTTGCTCTGAGCTCTTCACACGCACACGACGGTGTCATAACCGATTCGAGTCTGTCCGTCGAGTGTATACTGCAAAGTGCCAAAGGGTGCTTTAAGAACAAAACGTGTCCCGAAGTAAAGGTGCTCGACTGCAAGCAATTGCGGTCAGCATCGATCATCGGTGGCAAAACAGTATACACTCCGTCAGACTCGTTTCGAGTTACGTTCGCCGGGTCTGCACTACCAAGCCACGTCTCGATCCACCGGGTTCGTCTCCCTGTGAGGCTCTACGTGCCCCGCGTCATGAACTGCCTGAATTGCAAGCAGTTAGGCCATACAGCCGCCTACTGCTGCAATAAGGCACGTTGTGGCAAGTGTGGGGAGTCTCATGCGGAAGATTCTTGCAGTGTTAACGCTGAAAAGTGTATTCACTGCGGAGAAAATCTGCATGAGCTCTCGACATGTGCGGTGTACATGCAGCGCAGGGATAAAATAAAACGGTCTCTCAAAGAGCGTTCAAAGCGTTCCTACGCTGACATGCTGAAGAAGACCGTTACCACTTCTCCCGTTACTTCGAACCCCTTCGATCTGTTGCCCTCTGAGGAAACCGATTCTGACGATTCACCAGCGGGAGCATCTTACGCCAATCCTGGGGAGTCTAGAAAGAGGAAAAATATTTCCTCTCCTAAACTTCCCAGAAAAGGTCCTAAGATTTCTCAAAGTGAAATGAAAGTTACAAACAAACCAAACAGTGCTGCGGAAAAACCGAAGCAAACTCCTCCTGGGCTGGCAAATTTAAAGTCCCAGAAGGAGTTCCCAGCACTGCCAGGAACATCTAAAACCCCAGTTGCTCCTTTTACACTCCCAGTTGATGAAACAAACTCTGGATTAGTGAAATTTTCTGACATTGTGGACTGGATTTTTGAAACTTTCAATGTACCCGATCCAATTAAAATTTTTCTTACAGCATTCCTCCCAACAGTTAGATCATTTTTGAAGCAGTTGACTGCCCAATGGCCTCTCCTTGCAGCGATTGTATCCTTCGATGCCTAATTCAACTGCGTATATGAAGGATTCTATCTCTGTCTTACAGTGGAATTGTAGAAGTATTTTACCAAAAATTGATTCGTTTAAAGTTTTGATAAATAAAAACAAATGCGATGCATTTTCCCTTTGTGAAACTTGGCTTACTTCAAATATTGATCTCAACTTCCATGATTTTAATATTATTCGCCTTGATCGAGACACCCCATATGGAGGAGTACTTTTAGGGATTAAAAAGTGCTATTCTTTCTATCGTATTAACCTCCCCTCGATTCCAGGCATCGAAGTTGTCGCATGTCAAATGACAATACAAGGTAAAGAGCTTTGTATTGCCTCAATATATATTCCCCCCAGAGCACAGGTTGGGCAACGGCTGCTCTTTGATTTAATAGAACTTCCTCCCTCGCCACGTTTGATTTTGGGAGACTTCAACTCTCATGGCGTGGCTTGGGGTTCCCCATACAATGATTACCGCTCCTCTTTAATCTATAACCTTTGCGATGACTTCGACATGACTATTTTAAACAACGGTGAAATGACACGTATCCCGAAACCTCCAGCGCGCCCAAGCGCTTTGGATCTATCCTTATGTTCGACGTCGCTACGGTTGGATTGCACATGGAAGGTAATCCTCGATCCTCACGGTAGCGACCATCTGCCTATTCTTATTTCAATTACTAACGGGTCAACTCGCATGCGACCAATTGACATTCCGTATGACCTCACACGAAATGTCGATTGGAAGTTATACGAGGAAATGATTTCAAAAGCGGTCGAGTCGATTCAACATCATTCACCACTTGAAGAATACAACCTCCTCGCGGGCTTGATTCTCGACGCCGCGTTGCAAGCCCAAACGAAGAAATATCCCGGCGTAACGATCAAAGAACGGCCTCCCACTCCGTGGTGGGACCAAGAGTGCTCCGATGTCTACACGCAAAGATCCGACGCGTTTAAGGCCTACCAGACGGGAGGTATACCTGGCGACTATTTACGGTATTCGGAGCTTGATACCAAGCTTAAAAGCTTGGCTAAAGCAAAGAAACGTGGATATTGGCGTCGGTTCGTGAACGAGACGTCGAGGGAGACATCGATGAGCACTCTTTGGAACACAGCCCGAAGAATGCGGAATCGCGTAACGGTCAACGAAAGCGAGGAGTCTTCAAGTAGGTGGATATTTGATTTTGCCAGGAAAGTATGTCCGGACTCTGTTCCTGAGCAAAATATTGTTCGCGATGCGTCTCCGGGCCACGACGCGATAGAATCACCTTTTACGATGGCAGAACTTTCAGTTGCCCTCCTGTCCTGTAACAATAACGCGCCTGGATTAGATAGAATCAAATTCAACTTGTTGTAGAATCTACCCGGCAATGCCAAGAGGCGCTTGTTGAACTTGTTCAATAAGTTCCTGGAGCAAAACATTGTACCGCAGGATTGGAGGCAAGTGAAGGTGATCGCCATCCAAAAACCAGGGAAACCAGCTTCTAATCACAACTCTTATAGGCCGATTGCAATGCTATCCTGTATCCGGAAATTGATGGAAAAAATGATACTCCGTCGTTTAGACCACTGGGTCGAATCAAATGGTCTACTATCAGAAACTCAATTTGGCTTCCGCCGTGCCAAAGGGACGAATGATTGTCTTGCGTTGCTTTCAACAGATATTCAGCTGGCGTATGCTCGTAAAGAACAAATGGCGTCTGCGTTCTTGGACATTAAGGGGGCTTTTGATTCCGTTTCTATTGACATTCTTTCGGGTAAACTTCACCGACAAGGATTTTCTCCAATTTTGAACAATTTTTTGCACAATTTGTTGTCCGAAAAGCACATGCATTTTACGCATGGCGATTTGGCAACTTTTCGCATTAGCTACATGGGTCTTCCCCAGGGCTCATGTTTAAGCCCCCTTCTTTACAACTTTTATGTAAATGACATCGACGAATGTCTGGCAAATTCATGCACGATAAAACAACTTGCAGACGACAGTGTAATCTCTGTTACAGGAGCCAAAGCTGCCGATTTGCAAGGACCATTGCAAGATACCTTGGACAATTTGTCTGCTTGGGCTTTACAGCTAGGTATCGAATTCTCTCCGGAGAAGACTGAGATAGTAGTTTTTTCTAGGAAGCATGAACCTGCTCAGCTTCAAACACAATTAATGGGTAAAACGAATTCTCAGGTTTTGGTACACAAATATCTTGGTGTCTGGTTCGACTCTAAAGGCACCTGGGGTTGTCACGTGAGGTATCTGATTAAAAAATGTCAACAAAGAGTGAATTTTCTTCGTACAATAACCGGACAATGGTGGGGAGCCCATCCAGGAGACCTTATAAGGCTTTACCAAACAACGATATTGTCTGTTATTGAATACGGGTGTTTCTGCTTCCGCTCCGCAGCAAACACACATTTGATCAAACTGGAGCGAATACAATATCGTTGTTTGCGTATCGCCTTAGGTTGCATGCAGTCGACCCATACGATGAGTTTGGAGGTTTTAGCTGGAGTACTACCATTGAAAAACCGCTTCTGGAGCCTGTCTTCTCGTATTCTAATCAAATGTGAGGTCTTGAACCGTCCCGTGATTGAAAATTTTGAAAGGTTAATCGAACTTAATTCTCAAACCCGTTTTATGACATTGTATTTCAATCACATGTCCCAAAATATTAACCCTTCTTCGAATATTCCAAATCGTGTCGACTTATCAAATACTTCTGATTCTACTGTGTTTTTCGATACATCCATGATAGAAGAAACTCGTGGAATCCCGGATCATTTACGCGTGCAGCAGATCCCTAAAAATTTTTCCAATAAATATCGAAACATCAACTGCGACAATATGTACTACACTGACGGATCACTTCTTGATGGGTCCACTGGCTTCGGTATCTTCAATAACAATTTAACCGTCTCCCATAAGCTCGATAATCCTGCTTCTGTTTACGTCGCAGAATTAGCTGCAATTCAGTACACCCTAGGGATTATCGAAAAAATGCCCACGGACCATTATTTCATCTTTACGGACAGTCTTAGTTCCATTGAGGCTCTCCGATCGATGAAAGATGTTAAGCACTCTCCGTATTTCCTGGGGAAAATACGGGAACATCTGAGTGCTTTATCCGAAAAATCTACTCAGATTACCTTAGCGTGGGTCCCTTCTCACTGCTCGATACCGGGTAATGAGAAAGCGGACTCTTTGGCTAAGGTGGGCGCAACAAACGGTGATATTTATGAAAGACCAATTGCCTTTAATGAATTTTTCGCACTTGTACGTCAGAATACGATCATCAGTTGGCAAAATGCTTGGACCAGAGGGGAATTGGGAAGGTGGTTACATTCCATAATCCCCAAAGTATCGACGAACCCGTGGTTCAAGGGGTTGGATGTAGGTCGGGATTTCATTTGCGTGATGTCCCGGCTTATGTCCAATCACTATAGATTTGACGCGCTCCTCCGTCGTGTTGGGCTCGGGGAAAGTGGTATCTGTGCCTGTGGTGAAGGTTATCACGACATAGAGCATGTGGTTTGGTCATGCCCTGTACACCGTGACGCCAGGTCTAAATTAATAGCTTCCCTGCAGGCCGAGGGTAGACAGCCGGCTGTTCCTGTTCGTGATGTCTTGGCGAGCCGTGACCTATCCTACATGTCCCTTATATACGTTTTCCTAAAATCCATCCACGCCCCAGTCTAGTCCCGTTCCCCTCCGTCTACACCCAACAAAACGACAAGAACACGTTTGAACCTTAAGCACAAAACCAGCAACCAGACCCCGCACAATAGAACCAGGACCCAAGGACTACGAGCCTCTGTCCCAACTCACGACATCGTGGCTCAGCAGAACGAATCCATACATGCCATTCGACGATTATCAGACGACCATTGAACAACAAAACACTGATTGGAAATCCCATGCTAGTTTTAAGTTAGACTTAATTTCAGCTCGTAGTCGGCAGCGAGGATAAAAAATTTGCTTTAGTTTTTAAGTCATCAGATATAATTGGCGCCGTTAAACATTAAATTGTATTTGTGCCGTGTCAAATAAATGTTATGTTATGTGAAGAAAAAAAAAAAAAAAACAGCGCATTTTTTAATAACATCAAATGAAAGCACTTGAGTTGCTCTATAAAACGTGTAGCTTATATACAGGGTCCAGTTTTGTTGCAAAAAAGAGCTGCAATAATCACCATTTTTCGAAGAAAAATGCAAATATCCTATAATGAAACCACAACTGCAACTCTCAACAACCGGCATTTTATATTTTTTGTATAGGATAGAATGTCGATTTTTGAAGAAATCCATCAAATCAATCATCAATCTGAATCAGTTTAATCAAAGTCACAACATTTTATTTGTTTTCAGCTGATTTTCGACTCCAAATTTTCAAGGGTTTTTTTACCCCACTTAACACTTTTCAAAAAATCTGATATTATGTAAAGCTTTGTTTTGTTATATAAATAAAAACAACCCTGAATATTTTAGTACGATCAGACAACCCTGATAACTTTTTGTATTTCTGAAACATGTTATTTATTTCCATTTCACTAGTTTTTCAATTACAAATATATGTTCGAAAACAAATTGTTCTAGACCCCCCGATAGAACATTTCAATTTTGGTAGGATATTAAAGGGGACAGCTCAAGCTTTCGAATGACGAGTATTAAAGCGATACTAATTTTGTTTGGATAAGTTCTTCAACCAGAGACACCGTGCACGTGTGAAAAAAAATCAAAAGCGCGAAACGAGAGAAACAAATCAAAGTAATCGCGAGTGAAAATTTTTCACCACATATCCTTTTTAAATTGTCGAAAGCGATAGAGGATCAGTTTGGAATACTGATTATTTATCATTTGAAAGATTTTTCCCATCCTTGGTGCTATTAGAGATATTGAAAACAAAATTCTGCACCAATGTCAACAACTAGAGAGCGGGGGGGCACGCCACCCCCTGACCCCTTCTGGCAACGCCTATGTGCATTATCAAACGTTGAAAATTGTAAAACCTTATTATCGAGCGACTATATAATATAGAAAATGGTCAATTCTTGTTGGAAGACAGATTTCGGTTGGTCTGATTGGTCATTTAATGATTGCTTTCCCTAACACGATCGACAAAATCTAAGACCTGGTAAGTCGGGAAAGTACCAATTTGCTGTTTGTATATAAACTAGTCATATTGTTACTAGACAGCGACTATAACAGTCCTTACTTAGCAGTAGCAGCAGTGGTAGCGGGTACGTGCAGCGATAGTGGCAGGGCCAGTTGGTGCTGGTGCAGCGGCATTTCCTCTGGTAAAAGGCTGCCTTTGTGCGGTAGCGGGCAGCATCTAGAGTAGGTACATCAACTGGCACTTCTTCTAATGGAAAATTGCCGTATTTTGAAAACACAAACGTTTCAGGATGTTGACATTCAAAATAAGTGGGCAGTCAAATTTTCAGTGTGGAAACAGTTTTCCACTGTGTTATCAGAAAAGTGCCTTAATACTCTCTGTCGGGATAGCACAAAGATGCGATCAACATTATATCCGATATTAAACTCAACAACAATAGGACAACAAACCATTTATTGAAGATTTAATATTTTATCGTTTAACACTAGAGTTAAATGTAAAATGTTATTTTAATCGGCATGCACTCTGACTGTTCAAACTTGTTTCTGGTGTATAGTGTTTGTTCCATTCCTGTTCAGTGATGTCGTATGTGCACATTGAAATTCGGTTGCACTTCAGCTCCTCATTTGCACAAAATTCGAAACATATTCAATACAAGTGATGTAACAAACAACTACTTCAACCTTGCGGTCGTGACTTAGCGTACAACCCTTGAGATTCTTGAAATGAATGGAGATGTAGATAAGCTACTTTTATACTTACTTTACTTTACTTTTTTGGCTAACGGACCGTTCACCGGTCTAGGGCCGAACGAATTAGAGATGTCCAGCTTCTTCTGTCTTGGGCAGCCGTTCTCCAGTCTCCCCGTACACCAGCAGATCGTGCATCTTCTTCCACCGCGCACATCCACCGCGTGCGAGGCCTACCACGGAGTCGACGGCCTCTTCCTGGTTCTCTACTGAAGATAGTTTTGGCGGCTCTCTCGTCAGGCATCCTGGCTACATGTCCAGCCCACTGAAGCCTGCCCCGCTGTATTACCTTCACTATATCAGCATGTTTGTATACCTGGTACAACTCGTGATTCATGCGTCTGCGCCACACTCCGTCTTCCAGTTAACCGCCAAGTATCGATCGCAGAACTTTACGCTCAAAAACTCCGAGCACTCGTCGATCAGCTTCCTTCAGCGTCCATGCTTCATGTCCGTAAAGGGCCACCGGGAGTATCAGCGTCCTATACAGCGCTAGTTTTGTGCGAGTTTGCAAACTACGGGACCTTAGCTGGTTACGCAGTCCGTAGAAAGCCCTGTTCGCAGCTGCAACTCGTCGTTTCACTTCACGGCTCATATCGTTGTCACATGTCACAAGCGTACCAAGATAAAAGAATTCGTCAACCACTTCAAATCGTTCCCCATCTATCTCCACCTCAGCACCAACACCACAGGGACTCCCACGCTCTCTGCCAGCTACCATGTACTTCGTTTTGGCAGAGTTAATGACAAGTCCCAATCTCGCTGCTTCTCTCTTAAAAGGTACGAAAGCCTCCTCCATGGCCTTACGGTTGATACCGATGATATCGACGTCGTCCGCAAAACCAAGAAGCATGTGAGATTTCGTGATGATCGTACCGTTTCTTTCGACGTTTGCTCTTCGTACTGCACCCTCAAGAGCGATGTTAAACAGTAGGTTGGAGAGCGCATCCCCCTGCTTCAGTCCATCCAACGTTACGAAAGCGGCTGATGTCTCGCCAGCTATCCGCACGCACGATTTTATACTACTTTTATACTCAACTTAAAATCGATATAAATCCATATGCGACGGTACCGCTTTTATGGGCAATACAATACCTCGTTATAATGCAATTCTATTTTCTGGTGACCACACGGGGGGAATTTTAGACTAGTAAGTGTTCCTTTGTAAATTTGAGGAATTTGCTTGTAATTGTTTTTTTTTCTGTTTTTTCTATTCATTTATTAAAGTTTCTGAGGATGGCCGAAAGAAATGTAGGAAAGAAGTAGGTCGAAACATAAAAAAATAAGTAAAAGGTTTTTAGTATCACCGAAAAAAATCAATTCAAACCCGCAAATTAAAACAAACGGTGATAAAAAATAGTTTCTAATATAATACAAAAGACAGATTAGTTGGTTAAAACTCTTCTAAATGGTTCAAAATGGCACTGTTGAGGAAATAAAGTTTCTCCTTTGTCGAGTTGGTGCATTACGTTAAAACATAATCCAATATAATTGATTTGGATGAAACATTGCACATGAGGCTGACTCACTAAACCTAGTATTTTGTTTAACAATACGTTATACATCGTAAAATACAGGTATACACTGAAAACTGAAGACTGAAAAGATTTTTTTTTATCATATTAAACATATACCAAATTTTGAATAACTATTTAATAAACTACAATAAAAAGACTTTAGTGGAATTGTCAAAATAACTCATGAAGTCTAAATCAATATTATCTAAACACATATAAGTTTAATTTGCGCTAGCGTTATTTTCTAGGTAATAGTGATGCGTTGTATTGTTTTCCTCTCTGATACTATCTTGATACGTAGAAAAATAGTAGTATACCTTTAAGCAAAAATAATATTCAACCGTAGTAACATTTGCTTTTAATTTATTTGCTGTTAGTTAACTTACCAAAGAAAGCCAAATATTGGTAATAAGGAGTTGATTCTTCTCGTCCTATAATCAACACATAGTTAAAAATATAAAATAAATCAAATTCAACCCAACGTTTTTGTGCGAAAAATAAAATTATGTATGGTTTATAAATTTCTTATTACATTGAGTAGCGTCAATGAGCTACTAAATTTAATCTAGTGACCAGCAGATTGGTTTGAACAGTTTCGGAAAAAAATACAGAACAAAACATGCATATATTATTGACATGTACCCATTGAAAAGCGACACAAATGCAAATTACGACAAATACAATGTTTTGAGTTGTACGACGCAAGTAAAAATTTAAATATTGCACCCCAGATATCAGAGATTTATTTGATTATTTTTATTAATAGATAATTACAGTTAATTTGTTTAGAATGCTATTGCGCGTTGCCATCACTTTTTATTTAGTTACTTTATTTTATATTCATTTGATCAACCCATCGCACTTTCAAGCAACATATATTGTTTGCAAAGGCCATTATGGTTAGAGAAAATGTAAATGCAGGAAAATCAAAACCGAGACAAAATATTGATTGACTTGATGATATGATAAGTTCATATAAACAATGCATTATCACTTGCTTGCTTTTTATGAAATACTTGAAATCAGAGATGAATGACATCATCATTCGGTATTTGTTTCGTTCATACATATTCAACTCCGTTCGTGATGTTGATAACAGTTATGAATTGTTCAGTTGTGAGTAGAATTTGGATAAAACAATACCTAACCAAGACTAGTACTGGCAAGATACTCACAATCGAGAAGTAGACACACGCAATACTTTGGTGCGTTATTCTATGTGAGTCTCGCTATCTTAGCGCCCAAATGCACAAAAAAGCGAGAATTGACTTTGCCGCTGGAAGCTAACTGTACGTCTCCAGGCAGTTGGGCAGTAGGCATAGGAGAGTCAATACTCTGAAAACTTAAAACTAAGCACAAAAGCTACTTCCCGAATTAATACCGTGGAGTATACAGCAATGCAGACTAGCGAGTTTCAGTGGGACATGCAACTAACCCCGCATTACTTGAGTCAAATTAAAAGTAATTATGTACTCCTTGAAAAAGGTGAAATAGAGTCACCGAAATTGTCGGATTGAAAAACAAAAATCATTTTTATTTTTCGTATATTTGTTGGCTTAATCAGTCAGACAGTTATTTTTTCGACATAATGTAATGAAATAGACCTCAATCATAACTTCTTCATCGAAGAATTGCCTTTTTCGTGAAAACTACAATGGAAACTAAGGAAAAGATTGTTATGCAGTTATTTAGACCATCGAGTAGCAAAATAATCGCATACCAGACTCACTTTCAACCGCTCGGTGTTGGATACACATTTCGAAACAAAACAGTGAAACTGATATACTCGCGCTGTCATTTCGATTCGAACAGTTTCATTTACATTGATTCCTTTTGGCTGCTAACGAATCACTTCTGTCTTTCTTTCCCGTATGTTGTCCAAAGGATCGTTTCAAATGAAACTAATGACTATTGACAGAGAGAGACTCTTTCCTTTCCTTCAGCGTCTCAATTGAAATTAGCACCGCATCGCGTCGTTTGAAGGTAGTTTTCTAATACCGCAAGCCGTAGTTAGAACGGCAATGGCATACAATAAGTACGTTACGCAAGTTCCAGTCAATATTTCCTCCATATATATGCGTGAAGTACTGTATGGAAGCCTTCTGTCTCCGTCAGCGCTCATTGTCATTTTCAATTGAGAATCGTCATGTGAGTGTGATGGTGATAATCTCCACATTCAATTGAAAAGCGTTTATATCAATTTCAAGCCCTTCAGTTGTCAGAATCACAGCAAGAGCTTTCGACTGGGTGTCCCGTGACTCACAAAGTGCTCGAAAATGATACAAAAGCTTTTCAATTGAAAGCGACGGGTCAAAGCGTCACTATAACTTGATAATTGTCAATTGAAAATGACTTTGTCAGGCTCTGGTAGGAGTAGTCATATTTTTCTCAAATATTTTGAATATGGGCAGACGTTTATGCCCGCAGACAGATTCTATGCTGCATGGAGAATGGCGGAGATGTCCACCCATTACTTACCCCGACATTAGGGTCGTCTTAGAAAAAGTAAAATATAAGATTGAAGTCTTGGATATGCTATTGAATAATTTCCTTTCTTACGTCTTCAGTGTTTTGCAATACGTGCTGGATAAAATTATTAGCCCGCGCATTTAGCATGTTGGAAAAGTGGTATTAAGAGGGAAGCATCCAATTTCATTAAAACAGTGACTTGAAGAACGACTTGAAGACGACGGCCATGAAAAGTGGCGCAAGCTGTCATAGAAAGCAGCATATCTCAAGGCTATTATCCTTCTGATTGACGAGACCAATGACCTTCCGGGAATTTTCAGGAAAAGTGGCAGTTTCAGTGTCTACTTAAAATTAATTTTTGTGTGGAATTTATTTGAAACAACCTTGCATTTTCAATTAGGTATATGATGATTTTTAAGAGCCAGTTCGCGAGAGGCGCAACTGCATGTTGTTTTGATGTTCTCCGATTAGGCTGAAATTTTCAGCGTTTGTTTGTCTATTCAAGGTACCAAATTTAAATTTTTTTTTCATTGAGGTTAAGTGAGGTAAAACGGCCCTTGAAAATGATATGTCCAAATACAAAAAAGTGCAATAGCTCCTGCTCGACTCGATGGAGTTTTCTGAAAATTTGTGGTATTATTCTACACTAAGAGTACTTCGAAATGCATGGTCACAATATATGACAAAGAGGTAACAAAAATAAATGCATTTTTCTTTTAAAAATTGTCAATTTTCAGGGCTATCCTACTCTTCCCAACATCGCTAGGAAAAATGTCTGAATATAGCGCTATAAGCTTTAATGTCATGTATAAGCCAAGAGTGCCAGATGGGGTAAAACGACCCTACATATTTTTTTTCAAAAAACCGTCAAAATTACTAAAATACTATATTTCCTGCTAGAATTATTAGATTTGGCTGAAAATTTGGATAATCACTATACCTCACCAGAACCTCATTCTGGTATTCTTTACTTTTTTCCACAGTGTTGCCCAAAAAATCATTTTACTCTGGTTGCTGTTATATCAATAAAAATAAACAATCATTCAATAGAATCACGACTTCGAACACTAATGCTTAACAATTTATACTCATGATGTTCTACAACGTTCATCAAAGCACCATCTTCCTTTACGCTGAGATTTACGCATAAATATTGCAGGGAATCGCGCAAATAATGCTTTCATTTGCTCCACGGAAAAGTAGAAACTAGGTAGGAATTATTTATGTTCGCAACGTCGTATCGATAATGTTTTTTACCTTGTTTGATGCTTTTCTGGAAACTTAGTGAAAAAGCCAAGAAAAACTTTAGTCGTTTTTAGTCGGTTTCCAAATTATGCATCTTGATTTTATATCAAATAAAAGCTCTTTAGTTGTTTAATAAAGTACTAACTTCGGGTTCTGGACTGTTTTCTGTAGAGAAAATAGCACCCCGAAAATCGCCAAGTATTATCCAAGAAAAATAATTTTTTTGTCATGTAAATTTATTTGTCACTTTTGTCGTCGTGCACTTATGTCTGTATTCCACTAGAGTGATAGTCTAAATTTTCAATAAATTCATCATGTCTAACCCGAGTTCTAGCAGTTTTGATGATTTTGAAGGCATTTTTCGAAAAAAAGTTCTTCAAAGAACGTTTTACCCCAAATTGCGTGTCTTCTGGTAGTTCTGGTAAGATATTGTGATTATCCAAATTTTCAGCAAAATCTATTAAATCTAGCAAGAAATATAGCAATTTTAGTGATTTTGACGGTTTTTTAAAAAAAACCTACTAGGGCCGTTTTACCCCATTGGGCACACTTGGCTTATACATGACATTAAAGCTCTTGAGTTGCTTTACAAAACGCTATAAGGGAGCTGCGTAGCCGCAAGGTTACAGAGTCCGCTTTGTCAAGCGGATGGACATGGGTTCGAATCTTAGTAGAATCAGGCCATCCGATGTCAAAAGGACTTAAGCATTGGTTTATTCTCAGGCTCCCCACCAGTTACCCTTCCTTTACGCTGGAATCTACAAATACCTTTGCGTGACTTCCTCTTAAAAAAAAAAGTCCCTCTTATCAATAAAACTGGCCAGAAGAACGCACGACGAAACTTCTCCAGGGAATTATAATTGGAGATATTTGGCAAGAGGAACGAGTATCGGTATAGTAGAACAGTAAGCGTGTAAGGAAGAGTAGCACATTACACACAAGCACTGACGGACAATAATAATAAGCATGCCATTTCTCAATAGAGGTATTGCTATTAACAGAAGTGCGGGATACAGCAGACACCCGAGCATATCTCACAATAGATCTACGATTCTGGTCGCAGTGAGGAAGCCCATACAGGATTTTTCTAGCGATGTTGGGAAGAGTAGGATGCCACTGGAAATTGACAATTTTTAAAAGAAAAATGCATTTTATTCGTCATGTTACCTCTTTGCCATATATTGTGACTAAAATGCATGGTAGTACTCTGAGAGTAGAATATTTTTTTTTTGTAAAATTTGTTATGTTTGTTGACACATATTAATAATAGTACTTATATGTTATTTTTTAGTGAAAACTCCAAAGCATTAATATCTACATTATCACTTCTCTCATTGATAAATTACACGTAATTTGCTATTAACTGTAATAGTTTCGTTTTTATTCTTCGTGGCATTCCGTTTAACGTTGGTTTGACTGCGTCGTCGAATTCGAGTCTGCGCCATCCAGGAAGTTACCGTGCAATCACACGGAGCAGTAATGTCCATGCCGGTTTCACTCTAGGGCACTCAGAAAATTTGTGTTTGAGCGTTTCGATAGGTAAAGCGCAATGCGTACAATCTTCACCGTCCGAACGATGCATAACATATATAAGCCGAGGGTGCTCTACTTTTTGGTTCACAAATAGGAAAAGCACCATGAAGGTTCATCCAAACTTGTCTCCAGTCTGTGTTTGGATTTTCTCTCTCTATTTTGGGTATCTCTGTTTGCTCGATGTAGGACCTATGTTTTAAATCGGAAGAGACTTGTTGAGTTAATTGCGTTGGTATGATCGCCAGTTGTTGTTTGATCAGTTTTAAGCAAGGACAGCCTGTGGGCAGCACTGCGAGGTTAGAATTTTCCGGGTACAGGTAGGATTTATAGAATGGCATCGATTCAGTTTCTTTTATATGGCGAGTGACGATCAACGCTTTACATTTTAGAGCGGGCAACTGGAGTTTCAGACCACCTTGATGTAGATCTCGTGCTAATTGTTGCATCGGTATTCGTGCAGGAATGCCACGCCACAGGTACGTACCCATAGCAGACGTCAACTTGGCTGTATGGACACTGAGAGGTGGAAGGATAGATGCAAGGTACCATATTTTTGAGGTCATAAAAGTATTCAGCAGCGTTATTTTTTGTAAAAGCGTTATCGTACACATTGAATGTAGATATAAGATTTGAGAAAACCTCCCCACAACTGCATCCCAATTTTTTAAATCATTGAGCGAATTGAGTTTGCATAAATGATGCCCAAAATTTTCACCGTCTCAGCTGTTTGTAGCCACGCTAAATTTAGTAGTGCTCCATTCCCTCCACCAACATCGATAGAAACTGATTTTGCTAGGTTGATCTTTGCTCCAGATACTCGAGAGAAACTACAAAGAAAAATCCATCAAGTCTACAGGAGTTATTGCACTTTTTAGTATTTGGACGTTTTTGGACATATCATTTTCAAGGGACGTTTTACCCCACTTAACCTCAATGAAAAAAAAAATTTAAATTTGGCAAAACTTCCAACCTTGAATAAACAAACAAACGCTGAAAAATTCAGCTCTATCGGAGAATATTAAAACAACGTCCCTCAGAAAGGTGATTGCGGCTCTCGCGAACTGGCTCTTAAACAGTACAAAGCTCCAAAACAGCATCAAATATTTGTTATATGGATTGAAGAAAAAATATAGCTATACATTTGGTGGGACTGATATGCGATTATTTTCAAGATGAGAAAATTTGACCTCACATTTTTTTCTGACTTTTTCAAATAAAACATACTTTTTAGTTTTCTTAATCGATAGTAAAGCAAGAAATAAATGGAATCTGATATTTAACTCAAAAAGGATGAAAATCTATATGGGACTGGTATGCTATTATAGGCAGTATATATATACTATATGGGTGACCACTCCAGTATGGATAAGGAAAGCTTCTGAAAGGGGGACCCATTTAACATGAATACTTTTGAAAATACGAAAACGGGCGTAGATGGGTTGGAAACCCCATTTGCAAGAGGATGCATCCAAAGGTCCGAGAAAGTTGAAAATAGATGCAGAAAAGGACGTCAGCGAAGACGGTATAGGCAGCACGTCTACCGACACTACGCAGGACATGGTGGCGGCTCGCTCACTGCCGATCAAGACGGCTTGTAATAATCGATTTTGCGAAAAGTGGCAGCAATACGGCGAAGTTCCTGAAGCAGGCACTATATTTGCTTCGATGACAGCACATGCCGAGCTTATGGCAAAAGCGACGTGACCTTTGAGAACACTAAAAAACGGTTGGTTGTGCTTAGCCTGCAAGATAGTACACCAGTGCGTCCAAGGTCCGCTGGATTGGCAGAGCTGCATGCCCCCAAGAGTCGGCGCTCGGCGACCGCCTAAGTCATGCATGCCTAGTGTGTGTCCACTGATAGCAGTCAAACAGTCTCGGACCCGCAGTGGGAGCGTGCCTAGGGCATGGGAGGTACCGTACACTGGGCCTTCGACTCCCCGCAAAAGCCACTCTATCCGCAAGCAATTTCGACGGAGCGAATTGGGCCGCTCCCATCACCCAAATGCACTAACCCGCCCATTGGGGCCGATACCAGTAAGGCTCCAATTATGGCAACTGGTCTGGAGTTTTGAGGATATGAGTCAGTACACGTTCCAGGTGCTGGCACCTGCACCGAGCTCTTCTAGTAAAGTTGTGTGACAACGGCTTGAAACGGCGAAGTGGCAAACGGCAGCAGGGGTCTCCGTCTAGTAAAACCTGGTAGGCCTTCTAGTACGTTACGAGTTCAGTAAGATCCAGTGGTGGGAATTGGTCTAGGACCAGATTCCGTTTCCTGACTTATGCCGATCGGTGTCGGCATAGTTGCTCATAAGCCGCTATAGGTGTCCTACCCTAGCCATGACTTCACTGCTTCGACTTAGCCCACCATGGGACCAAATAAGCAACTGCTCCAAATGAAGAAGGACAGCGTCTGGGAGGGTGACCCAATTAACTTGAACATGAAAAAGTATATGCGTACAAATGCGGAAGCGAACGCTGTAGCGGATGGAACACCAAATTCATTCGCCAGAGGTGACATCCAGTGATCATCACTCCGGCGATCTGCCGGTAGCGGAAGGTGACTCAAAAAGTGTTATATTAATGTAATGTGTGTCTGTCTGTCTGTCTGTCTGTCTGTCTGTCTGTCTGTCTGTCTGTCTGTCTGTCTGTCTGTCTGTCTGTCTGTCTGTCTGTCTGTCTGTCTGTCTGTCTGTCTGTCTGTCTGTCTGTCTGTCTGTCTGTCTGTCTGTCTGTCTGTCTGTCTGTCTGTCTGTCTGTCTGTCTGTCTGTCTGTCTGTCTGTCTGTCTGTCTGTCTGTCTGTCTGTCTGTCTGTCTGTCTGTCCGTCTGTCTGTCTGTCTGTCTGTCTGTCTGTCTGTCTGTCTGTCTGTCTGTCTGTCTGTCTGTCTGTCTGTCCGTCTGTCTGTCTGTCTGTCTGTCTGTCTGTCTGTCTGTCTGTCTGTCTGTCTGATACATATAGGCTTGGAAACTACCGAACCGATCAACGTGAAATTTTGTATATAGGGATTTTAGGGGCCGGGAAAGGTGACTAAGATAGTTCGAGACCTCTCCCTCTTCTGCAAGGGAGGGGTCCCATACAAATGAAACACAAATTTCTGCACATCTCGAAAACTAACCAAGCAAATAGAACCAAATTTGGCATGTGGATGTTTTTGGGAGTAACAAATATACCCATGTTGGTTGGACACCCTTCCCTCATCTGGGAGGTAAGGGTCCCATACAAATGAAACACAAATTTCTGCACATTCCGAAAACTAACCAAGCAAATGGAACCAAATTTGGTAGGTGGATGTATTTACGGGTAACAAATATATCCATAATGGTTTGACACCCCTCCCTTCCTACAAGGGAGGGGTCCCATTCAAATGAAATACGAATTTCGCACAGCTCGAGAACCAATCAATCGAATACAACAAAATTTGGCATGTTAATGTTTTTAGAGGTGACAAGTATGTCCATATTGGTTCGACTCCCCTCCCTCTTCTGTGAGGGAGGGGTTCATAACAAATGAATCACAAATTTATGCTTATCTCGAGAACTAACCACCTAAATAGAACCAAAATTGGCAGGTGATTGTTTTTAGGGGTAACAAACATGTCCATAATGTTTCGACACCCTTCCTTTTTTTTGCATGTCTCCAAATACCATTTCGAAATCCAAGATGGCGAGTTCCCGTTTCTGAAAAACAGTGGCAAATGACCAAATACCACTCAACATGGGTATTTCCGGAATTGTTATGATGCACTGAAGCCACAAATCGACCTCAGACAACATTTTGAATTGTAAGATGGCGACTTCCGGTGTCTGGAAAACAGCTGAAAATGACCAAACACCACTTAATATGAGTGTTTCTTCAACCAGATTGACGCTCAGAGGCCAAAAATTGTCTCCTAATGCCATTTTGAAATCCAAGATGGCGACTTCCGGTTTCTGAAAAACAGCGGCAAATGACCAAATACCACCCAATATGGGTATTTCCGGGATTGTTATGATGCACTGAAGCCACAAATCGACCTCAAACAACATTTTGAATTGTAAGATGGCGACTTCCGGTGTCTGGAAAACAGCCGAAAATGATCAATTACCACTCAATGTGAGCGTTTCTCTAATCAGATTGACGCACGGAGGCCAGAAATTGTTCCCCAATGCCATTTTGAAATCCAAGATGGCGACTTCCGGTTTCTGAAAAACAGCGGCAAATGACCAAATATCCCTCATTATGCGTATTTCCGGAATTTTTATGATGCACTGAAGCCACAAATCGACCTCAAACAACATTTTGAATTGTAAGAAGGCGACTTCCGGTGTCTAGAAAACAGCTGAAAATGGCCAAATACCACCCAATATGAGTGTTTCTTCAACCAGATTGACGCTCAGAGGACAAAAGTTGTCTCCTAATGCCATTTCGAAATCCAAGATGGCGACTTCCGGTTTCTGAAAAACAGCGGCAAATGACCAAATATCACCCAATATAGGTATTTCCGGGATAAATATGACGCACTGAAGTCACAAATCGAACTCAGACATTTTGAATTGTAAGATGGCGACTTCCGGTATCTGGAAAACAGCCGAAAATGACCAAATACCACCCAATATGAGTGTTTCTTTAACCAGATTGACACTCAGAGGCCAGAAATTGTTTCCAAATGCCATTTTGAAATCCAAGATGGCGACTTCCGGTTTCTGAAAAACAGCGGCAAGTTACCAAATATCACCCAATATGGGTATTTCCGGAATTGCTATGATGCACTGAAGTCACAAATCGACCTCAGACAACATTTTGAATTGTAAGATGGCGACTTCCGGTGCCGGCAAACAGCCTAAAGTGACCAAATACCACCCAATATGAGTATCTCTGGAACGAGAATGAAGCCACAAATTGACCTCAGACACCATTATGAATTGTCAGATGGCAAATTCCGGTTTCTTAAAAACTGCCAAAAATGGCCGATTTCCATACAATATGAGTATCTTCGGAACCAGAATGATACACAGGAGCTGGAATAGACCACAGACACCATTTTGAAATCAAAGATGGTGACATCCGGTTTCTGGAAAACAGCCGATTAGACCAAATAACACCCAATATGGGTGTTTCTCAAACCAGAATGACGCTCAGGGGCCATGAATTGTCTCCAAATGCCATTTTTGACTCCAAGATGGCGACTTACGGTTCCTGAAAAATAGCCCAAAGTGACCAAATACCACCCAATATGAGTATCACCGGATCCAAAATGATGCAAAAAGCTAGAAATTGACCTTAGACACCAGTTTGAATTGAAAAATGGCAACTTCTGGGAAAAAGCCGAAAAAACCGAATACTACTACATATGGATATGTCCGTCATTTCGATAATGATGTAGAGAAGCCAAGCATTGACCCTGGACACCAAATTGAATTAGAAGATGACCACTTTCAGTTTCTGGAAAACAACGAAAATAACTGAAATGCACCCAATATATATTCGGAATAGAGGTGATGTACAAAAGCCAACAGTCGAGGATGTTGTCATTCCAATAAAACCCATCATTTTGAAACAATATGTTATTATGATGAAAACAATATAATCCAATCGCAAGGCAATGAATTTGAAATGCTTAAAATTATTAAATTAAACAATAAAATAGGCGGGACGAAGTTTGCCGGGTCAGCTAGTATATATATATATATATATATATATATATATATATATATATATATATATATATATATATATATATATATATATATTTATATATATATATATATATATATATATATATATATATATATATATATACATATATATATATATATATATATATATATATATATATATATATATATATATATATATATATATATATACATATATATATATATATATATATATATATATATATATATATATATATATATATATATATACATATATATATATATACATATATATATATATATATATATATATATATATATATATATACATATACATATATATATATATATATATATATATATATATATATATATATATATATATATATATATATATATATATATATATATATATATATATATATATATATATATATATATATATATATATATATATATATATATGTTTCCACCTATTAGAATGCGGACAAACTTCTTTGAATATGCGAACAGAATTACGAATTTGAACAACTGACTCTAACGAGGACAGGCTATTCGACATGACTGACGTCCCGGTTAGAATAAACTCATATACACATTAGTTGCACCCATAGGTTTCGCATAGATTCCCTAGGATTCCTCACATTGGAATCGTAAAGCGTCCGCAATAAGGAATCCTGATGAAAGAATCCTCAAGAATTCCTTGTATATGGAACTGGGATTCTTGAGTGAAAATCGTGTTATGAGAATTCTTCGGATACGAAACCTTTGACTTTAACCGTTTTGTGCTCGAAATTCCTATATCTGTTGTGATTTTCAATTGATTTCGATGGCACCAAAAGATCCAGTAACCTATCTACTTTCAAATAAGCGTCTGCGGTGCCCAAGAATTCTCTTCTCCCGAGAATCCGTTATTCCGAAAACTAAGGAATTTCATTAATATTTGGACAAAATCTAACAATTATTGGTTCGAGATACATAAAATTACTTTAACAGGCCATTCGTATGGTTTTGGGTATTTTGGGCCTTCCAGAATAGATTCCACGGGCGCTTTTATTGAACATAAAAACAAATAAATAGAATAAGGTCAAATACCATCCAATATTAGTATATTCGGCACCGGGATGACGTCCAGAGACTGTAAAACGACCCCTGATGTCAATTTGAATAGCAAGATGGCGACTTCCGGTTTCTATAAAACAACTTTTCAATTATTTCAAGCCTTTCGCAGTGTTTTCAGGGTCGTTTTTTAGTCTCTGGACATCATTTTGATTCCGGAATACCCATATTGTTCCCCAGAAACCGGAAGTCGCCATTTTGGAATCCAACATGGTATCTGGAGTCAGTTTTCGGTCTCTGGGCAACACCCTGATTCCGAAAATATCTATATTCTGTAGTATTTGGCCATTTAGTTTATTTTGAGCTTTTTCAGATAATAATTTTTTTAATTTTTCTTTTAACTTTTTCCTTAACACAATAAAAAAATTTCAGAGTGTATATTCTTTTCGGAGAGACAAAATTGTTATGTACAACTTTGCCGGAGAAGTCACAAATTGTTATGGCTCTAAAATATTTGTAATATTACAAATAATAATTTGAACCTTCAATACATAGCATTTTTAAATAGCTTCTCAAAAATAAGTCGCGTTGCAAAAAAAACGCAAAATGGCATCTTTTTTCCATATAAACGTCTATGCAAAGTTTCAGCCGAATCAAAAATAGTCGATTAAATTGTCGGCCGTTTTTTCGTGGAATTGCCCAATTGTTAGATTAGATTTGTTCAAATATTCATGAAGTTCTTCAGTTTCCGGAAAACCGGACTTTCAAAACAAGGATTTCAATGTGAGGAATCCTAGGGAATCCTGAGGATTCTTTCGCAGGATTCCTCATCGCGGACTCTATGCGATACCTTTGTGTTCACCCAGGTTACATCCCGGATAGAATAAATTCATACACATTTCCGGACGAACATATAAGATTCGCATAGCGTCCGCAAAAAGAAATCCTCAAGATTCCCTAGGATTCCTCACATTGAAATCCTTGAAAAAGAATCCTCAGAAATACCCTGTATATGGGACTAGGATTCTTGAATGAGAATCGTAAAAAGAGAAGCCATCGGATTCGAAAGCTTTCACTTCAAAGGATTCTCGGAATTGGAAACACCCGGACGAACACGAGAACGTATTATGAGAATTTTTTGGATAAGAAACCTTTCACTTTATTAGTTAAGTACTAGACGGGGTACCCAGGTAGCTCTTTAGGTTTCATAAGACGAAATTTTATAGTTCACCTAAATCAATATTGATAAAAATCAGTGCCATATCAGAACTCATTAAAAGGCAACTTTTGATAACATTAGTTTTCATATAATAATAAAGGGGTGTGAATAAAGAGGTCTCGATTTTTTTTATCCCTTACGTGACCGACGGGGTACAAGGGTACCCACGATTCAAAATTCTTGCAACTTTTGCAATTTCCATCCGGTTTTGACGGTCTTAGCACCAAAAGATTCAGTAAGTTATGTACTTTCAAATTAGCGTTAGCGGTGCCCCAAAAGAATTTTCTCTGTTCTGGAAATCCGGTTTTCGAGGATATTTTTTCTAAACCGAGGAATTTTATGAATATTTAAACCAGCGTTGTTAAACTCGCTCGCAAAAAGCATGCGATACTCCAAGTGGCGTTCTCGCCGCTACCGAAATCTCACACTAGAGATACTCCTGTCCTACTGTTTCTCATTCTCTTTTCCTTTTTTCATTTCACCCTACCGAGCGTTGATGCTTGCGAGTTTTCTCATAGGCCGACACGCACTCTCGCTCGCGTACTTTCCCACTCGCGTGTACCTCCCTTTCTCGCGAGCACAACCGTCAAGACGCATTATGACGATACGGAGTGACAAGGTACGACAAAGCGGAGTGGCGATTACAGATTACGGAGATTACAGATTTTCTGGAAATAGTACAGAACTATACAGATTTTTTTTATTTTTTTATTTTCGTGGATCGCGAAACAAACTTTTGGATATAGTTGAAAAACGAAAAAGAACTCAAATGCTATTGAGCGTATTGGAGGTTTCATTATATTTATATGTCACGCATAAACGTGTGCATAATTGTGTTTTTAATTTTAAGGGATATGTCCAGTACATATGCAGATATTTATACAGATTGAAATACCACCAAGGTGATTTTCTGAGATTCGAAATACAGTTGAAATTGTGGCATCACTGCGAGTAGGTGGTCGAATATCATACACGTTCAAGCATGCGATTCTATATAGATTTATCACCCCACTTTCGCTCGTCGGTGCACGATGCAAAACTGCTTGGCATCAGTTTAGCGATGGACAAGCCGCATGCGTGAGTCGGTGAACGAAGCATTTTCGTTTTCGGGCACATTTTTTCAAGCACTCCTAGTCAAGTACTCTTATTCGAGTACTCGCGTATTTGGCGTGAGTAAAAAAGCAAAAGAGAATTCGCGAGCGGCTGTATGCTGGCTGCTGCTCTGGCAAATGCATGGATAATAAAGAGTTTCTCGAAAGTGTGTGTGCGAACGACTGGAGAAGCGTAGCACACATCTCAGTCTCGAGCAGAAAGGAGTGGATATGTTTTGCTTCTCGCTCGTTTAGCAACGCTGATTTAAACAGGATCTCACAATTATTTGTTCAATGATTATAAAATTACTGCCATAGGTCACTTGTATGGTTTTGGTATTTTGATGATATGCCCTCGAAATGGTCCTTCCGGAGTAGATTCTACAGTGGCTCCTGGTGGCCATAGAAACAATTAGATAGAACAAGGTTAAATACGATCCAATGTTGGTATATTTGGAACAGGGATGATGCCCCTAGACCGGAAAACGACCTCAGACGCCATTTTTAATTCTGAAAAGGTGACTTACCAATATGAGTATTTCCGGAATCGGAATAATGCCCAGAGACCGGAAATAGATTCCAGACGACATTTTGAAATTCAAAATGGCGTCTGAGTCGTTTTCCGGTCTAGGGACATCATCCCGGTTCTGAAAATACTCATTTTGGATGGTATTCAACCTTGTTTTATTTAATGGTTTCTATCGGCAATAAAAGCCCCTCTGGAATCTACTCCGAAAGGACCATTTCAAAGACAATTACTTGAACACTCAAAAGCTAGCAAATGGCCAGTAGTTTTAAGAACTATGAACCATTAATTATAATGTTCTGTTCAAATATACATATAATTCCCCAGTTTCGGAATATATCTCTGACAAACCGGATATTCGGCTATGAGAGAATTTTTCGGGACACTGCTAACGCTGATTTAAAAGTTAATAAGTTACTGAATCTTAAGGTGCTACAGAAAGCAAATCAAGTCACAAGTATCGAATGAAAATTGCAAAAGTTACAAGTACTTTAATTTTGGGTACTCAAGAACCCCGTGGAGCACATAACGGTTGAAACGGTCCTTCAATAATCCTAGCCCCATAGGCAGGACATTCCTGAGGATTCCTTTTTCAGAATTCCTCATCCTTCACGATTTCTATGTGAGGAATCCTAGGGAATCCGACGGATCCTCATTATACGATTCTCATTCAAGTATCCTAGGCATTCCTGAGGATTCCTTTTTCAGAATTCCAAATCAAGGATGCTTCACGATTTCTGTAAGAGGAATCCTAGGGAATCCGACGGATTCTCATTACACGATTCTCCTTCAAGAATCCTAACCCCATAGACAGGGCAGTCTTGAGGATTCCTTTTCAGGATTCCTTATCAAGAACGATTCACAATTCCAATGTGAGGAATCCTAGGGAATCTGGAGGATTCTCATTACACGATTCTCCTAGCCCTATAGACTGGGCATTCTCGAGGATTCTTTTTTCAGGAGTCCTTATCGAGGACGCTTCACGATTCCAATGTGAGGAATCCTAGGGAATCAATGCGAATCATATGTGCTCGTCCGGGTAAAGTGCCTAGCAGTCTGTATTTTACTCCTTACGCTTCTTCTTCCCATAGCCTTTTTTGAACAGCCGTCACCCGACATCCACCGTTGGCAAATGAAAAAAGAGAGGGAAAATGTCTCCGATGGATTCGGGCTGTTACCAAAACGCGCTGTTTGTGTAGTGCGCAGGCCTTCAAATACACTGACTCTTCTATCATTTTCCCCTGATAAAATAAGATGCCAGAGCGATCAAGTTGGCTGATGAAAATATGGCAATCGTTCGTTGGGGAATCCTGTTTTGTGCTCAATAGGTTTGCTATTCTATATATATGCTCTTTTTGAACGGAGGTAGAAAAAACTGATCAGAGTAACGTCTGATTCATAACACAGTGCAACAAATATTGACTTTTTTCTGCCTTGGTTACCATATATAATATTTTTGTGTATTTTGATGCAAAACTAAATTTCCCCGAGTTTGAACATATTTCAACTTAAGGGGCAACAATAGGGCCATTTCGAATTTTTGAGAAATCGAGAATTTTCGATGTTTTTTCGACGCCATTTTGTTTTGAAGCCAAATACAAAGTTCTAAGAGTTTGTCCACATATTAGCATCTTCTTACCCATCTTTAAAAAAACCCCATCTTTAAAAAAAAACCCATCTTTAAAAAAAAAAATCTTAAATCGGACAAACACTGAACCCAAAACAGTGAGTCTACGAAATTGGTTTTGACACGGTTTTAGTAAATTTAACAAAGCAAAACCACATCGAGTATGTCTGAGGATTTTTTTTTATTCTCGCTTATTTTCCGTCTGTCTAGTTCTGCCACTGTTGTGGCCAATCACCGACGCCCAGGGAGGCGACTTCACACCCAGGACCCTAACTCACGACCCGTTTATTAACGGACCGGCGCCAACGGCTTTACTTCCTCATGCGATGGAAGGCGTGATCCCAGAGATTTTTCGCCTCAGAAAATCTCCCGGTGTCGGCTAGGATTGAATCTAGACCAGTTGGGTTGGTTGTGAGTGGATCACGCCACCTCACAACCATCGACACCTATGTCGGCGGTGGGATTCGAACCCAGGCGTCGAGCGTGGTTGGCGGAGACGTTACCAACCACACTAGGCCCCCGCTCTTATGTCTGAGGATTAAAGGTAATGCGCTAATATC
This sequence comes from Wyeomyia smithii, assembly GCF_029784165.1. Classification (NCBI taxonomy): domain Eukaryota; kingdom Metazoa; phylum Arthropoda; class Insecta; order Diptera; family Culicidae; genus Wyeomyia; species Wyeomyia smithii. Next base: position 139,955,399 of record NC_073696.1, on the reverse strand, counting down.
TAAAAGTGATAGTCAAATTATGTCTTTTATTGAGTAGAAAAGTCTCAGGAATCGATTGGTAGGTATCTGATCATGTTTTGTCTGATTTAGGATCTGTTTTTTTTTTTCAAAAGATGGGTAAGAAGATGCTAATATGTGGACAAACTCTTAGAATTTTGATATTTGGTCTTAAAACAAAATGGCGTCGAAAAAACAACGAAAATTTCCGATTTCTCAAAAATTTAAAATGGCACCATTATTGCCCCTAAAGTTCAAATTCGGCGAAATTTATTTTCGCATCAAAATTCATCAGAAAATCGTACATAGGAGCCAAGGCACAAAATTGTTGCGCTGTGTAATTTGTGTCGATCAGGTGGATTTGCTCAGCTCAAATTTTGCATTTCCTTTTGTGATGTTCTGTTGCCAATACGTTCTCAATGTGGCTGCTTGATCCACTGCTACGCAGCACAGCAGCTGCTATACCAAGCAGCGTCTGAGTCGCTGTCGGACATCGTACTACCGCACAACTACCGCACAACTACCGCACATCTCCCGAAAACGGTAACTGGATTGCGAATAAGTCCAGCACGACGATCATATGTACGACGTGCAAGTTCCCGGTTCAGGAGTTTGTGTCTACCTCAAACGAAGTTTAGTAGAGTGTCGTGCGGTACTCGGAACTGAAAAATCGGCGCCTTAGAGCGCAATAAAGGTGCCTGTGGTGCGATCACCAACTACGCTGGAGCGCATCATCTAGGGACACTTTCCACGCCACGAGCCAAATCCTTGGCCTCCGGCTGCCGAGTCTCACGTTCGATGTTCCAGTATTTCAGACACAGACCAAGGATGGTCGGTCATCCTGCCGAGCATCAAATCCGTGAGCGATGGCAACCGTGCCGAGGTTTAGAAGGAGGTAAGAGTTACGAATGAGGAACTCGTAGAGATCGCCGACCCCTCAAAGATGAACACCGGGGCTGAATGGAATCCCAAACTTGGCCATCAAGACTTCCATAAAAGTGGCCCCCGACCTATTTCGAGCAGTCATGCAGAAGTGCCTGGACGGCTGCCTCATCCCGAAGAGGTGGAAGCGACAGAGATTGGTGCTGTTGCCGAAGGCTGGGAAACCGCCAGGGGACCCATCGGCAAACAGGCATACTGTCTGCTGAACACTGCGGGCAAGGTGCTTGAGAGGATTATCATCAACAGACTGCTGAAGTACACAGAGGGTGTAGACGGTCTGGCAAGTTTCAGTTCGACCAGTTCGACTGCCGGAAAAGTAGGTCCACATTGGATGCTATTCTCTCTGTCACCAAGATGGCAAAGGTAGCACTGCAGCGTAAGAGTTGGGCATTCATTGTTGTGCTATCGTCACGCTCGACGTGAAGAATTCGTTCAATGGTGCCAGCTGGGACTCCATAGCACTCGCGCTGAGGAGCATCCACGTACCGATACCGATAGAGTGTGCGTAATGACAAGCATCATAGTTTGTTTATAACGTGCTGTGATATTTTCGAATTTTTACGTGTGAAATTGTGTGTGCACATAGAATATTTAGTGTCTAAAGTGTACTATAGAAAGATCTTCATCAGGATAAGTAGAAGTGCAGTAATATCTGCAGCTTATTTTGAATAAATTTTGCAATTTTATTTGCTTTCCGCCACGGCTGGCTGCCGTCGGCATTGTTTTTTTCTTTTTCAGTTGTCTCTGCCGGTAGTGTTGTGTCGCCGTACAGCATCCACTGTGTAGGTAAAATGGAATGTGCAAAGTGTAGTCAAACGGTTGTGATCAACGATGTCGTTTACTGTTGTAACTGCAAACAGAGATTTCACTCTCGCTGTGTAGGCATCGGTAATGCGGCTATTAAGTTGATCAATGCGAATGACAATCTTCTGTTCAAGTGTGATAATTGTCTATCGGTTCAGTGTTGTGATGAGCAGAATGTATCGGTTTTGGATGTCAAAGTGATAAGAGACGAGACTAACAAAATTTCTGCCTCTTTTACAGATTTGCAAAACAACATTGCTGCTCAGATAGACAACGCGTTCAAGATCGGGATGGAAGAAATGAGATTTAATGTAAATGGTACTTTAAAGGAAAGAGTTGCCGATTTTGAAAAATTAATGCATGAAAAAATGAATAATATGACTCTGTCATTTTTTGAAACTAAACGTGATAGGGATTTAGTTGCGATGAATAGTGTGATATCTGAACCGGCTGATCTCAGCCGTAATTCAGCTAAAAATGTTAAAAAACGAAAGTTAAATGAAGATGAAAAACAAAGTTTTAGCGATGAACCGATGACTTATGCAAACGTTTTGAGCGGTAGTAAGAAACGTAAGGCTTGTCCGGTCATCGTGATTAAACCGAAAGAGTCCACCCAAAGTAGCGAAGCTACGCGGGAGTTTTTAAAATCAAAATTAAATCCTAAAACACACAAGATTAGTAACTTTAAAACCGGGAAAGGCGGTTCTGTTATTGTTGAGTGTGCAACAAAAGAAAATGTGGAGGTTGTGAAAAATGGCATTGAAGGTAATCTGGGTGAAAGCTATACAGCTGTTGTTCCCACACCTCCGGTGCCAAGATTAAAAGTGTTGGGCATGAGCGATCAATATTCCTCAGATATCTTCATTGACTTTTTGAAAAGTCAAAATGAAGACATTGCAATTGGAGATGTCAAAGTCTTGCGTACGTATGAAAATCCACGTTTCACGTATAACAAGTACAACGTTGTGATAGAAGTCGATAAAAAGACTTATGACTGTTTATTATCCGCGAAAAAAGTAAATGTTGGGTGGGATCGGTGCCCTATAGTTCCAGCGATAAATGTCCTTAGCTGCTTCAAATGTGGAGAATTCGGCCACAAGAGTACAGATTGCAAAAACCATGAAACGTGCTCTTTGTGTAGTGAGCATCATAGAACTTCGGAATGCACATCCACTGTATTGAAATGCGTTAATTGTTCTAAATACAATAAAGATCGTAAAATGAATCTGGACGTTAACCATGCGGCATCTAGTTCAGAGTGCCTAGTTTATAAAAAATTGTATGATAAAAAAAAAGGCAGCCTGCATTTCAATAAATAGCAATCAGGTTCCAGGAATGTGTGTAGCTTAGATATTATATATTTGAATATTGCTGGTCTCTCTACAAACTACGTAGCTTTACGTCAGATTGTAGAGTTGAATCGTCCATTTTTAGTTTTTTTGTCAGAAACACACATAGTAGTTATCGATGCATTTGATCAATATCCTATTCCGGGATACAATATTGCTGCCTGTTTGTCACATTCTAGACATACTGGAGGAGTTGCTATTTATGTCAAAGAATTAGTACAATTCAATGTTTGTTTCAATGAAGCAATTGAAGGAAATTGGTTTTTGGGCATAACAGTGGACCGAGGCATGAAGGTTGGTAACTATGGTGTAGTTTATCATTCCGCTAGTTCTAGTGATCAGCGATTTTTGCAAATACTAGAAAACTGGTTTGAGTTATTTGTGGATAGCCGCAAATTTAACGTGATTGCTGGTGACTTTAACATAAACTGGCATAATAGCTTTAATTCGAGCCATTTGAAGAGATTAATAGAGTTTTGCAATTTAAAACAAGTTGTTACTGAATATACGCGTATTTCTAGACACAGTAAAACTTTAATTGATCATGTTTATACAAACTTTGATTCTGTTCGCGCTGCAGTAAATTCTGAATTGAAAATAACCGATCATGAGACTCTTGTTATTACTGTAAATCAGACTATAAACAGTGATGATAGTTTAGTTGAACTAAAGTGTTGAAAAAATTACTCGAAACGAAAGGTTTCGGATCTTGTCGCGAGAAACGTGGATTTCGCATTATCGGGGTGCCTTGATCATAAAACCGATGTTCTCAATAACGTCTTAAAAACGTGTACTAATCAGTTAGTGGAACAAAAGTTTGTTGGTGTGAAGAACTCCAACAAGTGGTACACTTTGGATCTTTTACGTCTTAAACGTAAGAGAGATGGATGGTATAAAAAGTTTTGTAGAACAAATAGTAATGATCACTGGCGTAACTATACGATGGCGCGTAATATATATTCTCAAACTCTGATCAAAACACGGAGCGAGTATATACAGAGGAAAATTGAACATCATAAAAATAACAGCAAAGAGTTATGGAAAATAATAAAGTCATTGTTGAAACCTGGCGTTTGCAAATCGCGGTCCATAACCTTTAATGACACAGAAGAACGATCAGAACAAGCAATCGCTTCTAAGTTCAATACTTATTTTATCGATAGTGTTTCAGATATCAATCGATCTATTGAATTGGTGGATGAACCTGATGAAATGAAACAGCCAATTAATGGTAACTGTACTTTGACCGGTTTTCACCCTATTTCATACATAGAACTGAAAAACATTTGTTTTTCAATACAAAAAACGGCTGGAATCGATAACGTTAATGCAAAAGTGATTCAAGATTGCTTTCATGTCATCGGACACGACCTCCTTGGTCTAATCAATGAATCGTTACAAACTGGGCACGTGCCACGAGTTTGGAAGGAATCTTTGGTGGTTCCTATTCAAAAGGTTGCTGGTACGAGTGAAGCCGAAGAGTTTCGTCCCATCAACATGTTGCACACATTAGAAAAAATTTTAGAACTTGTTATCAAAGGCCAACTTTTAAATTATCTTAATATGAACAGTTTGTTAATACCAGAACAATCAGGCTATCGAGAAGGTCATTCTTGTGAAACTGCGTTGAATTTGGTGTAAGCAAAATGGAAAGAAAATATTGAGCGTAAAGAAACTATTGTTGCAGTGTTCTTGGATTTAAAACGCGCTTTCGAAACAATTTCTAGGCCCTTATTGTTACGAACAATAAAGCGCTTTGGTATTACAGGTACTGCATACAAGTGGTTTGAGAGCTACTTGTGTGACAGAACTCAACGGACTATTTTCAATGAATTTACATCTTTTCCCATGGGAAACATTCTTGGAGTACCTCAAGGAAGTGTATTAGGACCCATTTTATTCATAATGTACATTAATGACATGAGACAAGTTTTACGTTTCTGTTATTAACCTTCTTGCTGATGATACTGTACTGTTCATTGCAGCTAAAGATCTCGATTTTGCTATTATTCGCTTGAATGAGGACTTGTGTTCGCTGAGTAGATGGTTGAAATTCAAACAACTAAAACTGAATATAAGTAAAACTAAATTCATGGTTATTTCGCGCAACCGTGTTACTGAAAATGTCTCTGTGGAAATTGACAACGAGACACTTGAACGCGTACGTGAGATGAAATATCTTGGCGTGACTATTGATGACAAACTTAAGTTCAATATTCATATTGACAATGTCATCAAGAAAATTGCCAAAAATATGGAATTCTCTGTCGTTTGAATAAAGAGTTGAGTACTTTTAGCAAGATTCATCTCTATAAATCAATCATCTCTCCCCACTTGGACTTTTGTTCTTCCATTTTATTTTTGGCAAATGAAACTCAAATTTCGAGGTTACAGCGTTTGCAGAATAAAATTATGCGGTTAATTTTGAGATGTAGTAGATTCATTTCCTCGGCCTTGATGTTGGATGCCTTGCAATGGTTATCTGTGAAGCAGCGAATTGTGTTCATGACGATGGTGTTCATTTTTAAAATAGTTAACGGATTGCTGCCTCGATATTTGTGTGATCGAATTGTGGGAGGAAGTGATATTCATAGATACAATACTAGAAACGCGACAGAAATTCGAACACCAAATTTTCTTTTTGGAGCTTCGCAGAATTCATTATTTTCTAAAGGAATTAAAGTGTTCAATTCGATGCCTACACAGGTCAAACGTGCAGCAACGCTACTTGAGTTCAAGAGACAATGTATTTCACACGTCAAAGCTGTTTTTTAGGCAGCTAAACAGAAATGTTTTACAATTCACGCACTAAATTGACGAAGTTTTCATAACGGATGATTTTATGTGGACTTTTGCTGTAATAGCTTTTTAGTATTTATGCATTGTAAAAACTATTATGTTCGTCCCGATGATAATGATGGATTTTGTATTTAATGTAGTAGTAAAAAAAAAATGAGAAGTCTACAAAGGTTTGAGAATCGCGCGCGTTACACAGATATAATTGACTACCTTTCTTAAATTAATATATGACATGAAAAATAAAGGTTTTTTTTTATTTACATACATACAGATGTATTATGCTGATGTATGTTATGAAAATTGAGTTTTTGTGACACAATAAACTTTTAAGTAGTTCTGGACATACGTCGGATTACTCGGGAAAATTATGACACTTTTGATTGTCTTTGGACGTTGAAATTCCTAGCTGTTCTAGGACTTTTTCGGGTTGGAAATTTTCTAGACTTCCCTAGGTGAGGACATCCTCATGAGTCTCATGTTAAGTTCACGGTTTACCTGTGCTTTGCTTGCTGAGTTCGGCGGGAATGGCCTTGTTGGGACTGTAGCAATTTAGCTGTGGGCTAGATTGGGTGTTGGCTTAATTCAGATGTGAATAATGTTCAATTGAAGTAAAATAATTAGAACTTGGTAATTTTGGTCGTAGAACGGCTTAGAAATTTGTGTTTAATTTTTTTTTATTCAGTAATACTGCCGTTTAAGCATTGGAATATTATGGAGGATTTTATATCTGTATTGACAAAACCAGTCCGTTTTTTCTTGCTTTCTGGTTTAATTGAAGTAATAACTAATTATCTAATAGATAAATCGTCTACCTCAAATCTTTGTAGGGGTAAGAGGCGGGACCATCATCATCATCATCATCACCGGTGTCGTTGTACAAGATTTTGAAAAGTTATTTCGAGAATCGAGTACTAGTTTACAAGTTTTATCCTGGGTCCTGTGTTGTGGAATGTCATGTACGACGTCGAAACTAAAGTTCCCTATGGGGGTTGTGATCGTCGGCTTCGCAGACGACATAACGCTAGAGGTCTGCGGCGAGTCGATTGAGGTCGAGTTGACGGCTGCGCACTGTATATCAAAGTCAAAGACTGGATACACTCTAGGAAACTAGAGTTAGCGCTTCATGAGACGGAGGTCACGGTTGTCAATAACCGTAATCAGAGCAATTGGCGGTGGTCAGAGTCGGAGCCAGCACCATTACCTCAAAGCGATCTTTGAAGCTCATGGGAGTAAGGGTTGATGATGAACTCATATATAAGAGTCACGTCCACTATAATGCCGTAATCTCGCAGACTGACGTAAGCGCCATTTTTTCAAACATGGGGCTCTTATGCTAGACCCATATTTTGGTATCTTTCTTTTAGTTGTTACTTATTCGTACGTTTCATAAAATCAAAAAAATGACGTATGCACCATTTCAATACAAAAGTTACAAAAGTAACCAGTTCGTTTTTGGGCCGTATTGAAAAACTGATGAAATGGATGTACGTCAAAATGTTATATCACGGCAGTATTTTTTTCTGTATGGACTTCCACACTGCGACCAGAACTGTAGATCTATTGTGAGGTCACGGAAGTATATCTATAAGACGGCTTCAACAACCATTACCGCACTATCTCGAATGATATCGAATAGCTCTGCGGTGTATGACAGCAAGCGTTAACTTCTTGCCAGCGTGGTTTTGTCCATACTTAGGTATGGTGAGCTAGTGTGGTTCAAAGCGCTGGGTACTAACAGCTGTCGTGGTAAACTGGAAAGGACCTACTGGCTTATGTGCTGAGGGTTGCGGGTGCGTATCATGCAGTTTCGGCATGATGCCTATCAGCATAGCCATTAAGGAGGACGTGGAATTTAATTTATTGGTCAATCTCTAACAAAAAGTTGTACAGATATTTACTTAGTCTAGGTGTTGAATTCTTTGCCTATAAGTACTTTTACTGATGTTAAAATCAAAGACGTCACAAACTTCGTTGAAAACTCGGCAGCACATATTCCATGGTGCGTTATAAGCGTAGTTGGTACGATGAGTATGTTGCCACAGCAGCGTGTAATTTCGCAGCTGCCTCCGTGGAACGGTAATACCAATAGAACCTAACAGAGAGCTGCAGTCGATTTCTCCACTGAGTAAACCAAATACAAAAAGCCGCTGAAGTAGTTTTCTTCTTACTGCCAGTGGCTCCAGGTTAATTAGTTGACATCGTTCCTCGTATGGCGGAAGGTGAACAGTGTTATTCCAGGGCAGGACACGTAGAGCATATTTTATAAAGTTTTTCTGTATAGCTTCGATTCTGTTTAGTTGCGCAGCGTGATATGGCGCCCATATAACAACAGCGTATTCCAGAATGCTGCGGACTAGAGCTCAGTATAGTGATTTGAGCGCATGAATATCTTGAAGTGCACTAGTATTTCTTTTCAAGAAACCTAAGGTGGCAAACGCTTTGGCAGTAATCATGGAAATATGCCCGTTGAATCTGACCTTAGAGTCGATGATTACATCCAGATCTTTTATTTCATTCACTCGGGGAAGACTGCTGGAACCTATTGTATAACCAAAATGCAAAGGATTGCGTAAGCGGCTGAAGGTGATGGCGCAGCATTTAGTGGCATTAACCTGCATGCCGTTCAATGTGCTCCAGCGTATAAGTGCGTCAATATCATCCTGTAGAGCACAACAGTCAAGTCTGGATTTAATTACACGGAACGGTCCCAAATGGATGCCTTGTGGCACACCTGAAGGTTGTTTGAAGCAGGAAGATTTAGTACCACCGATCGATACGAAGGCCGAGCGATCAGTTAAGTATGACAGTATCCACTTGGTCACCCAGTTAGGGAAACCCATACACCTCATCTTATCAACTGCTAGTGCATGTGGTACTTGGTCGAATGCTTTACTGAAATCCACATAAATTGCATCATCTTGTCGTCGTTCTTAAATACCATTTATCAGCGAGTCAATAAATATCATCAAATTCGTGATTGTAGAACGCTTTTTTACGAAACCATGTTGATGTTCAGATATGATTGGATGAATAGAACGATACGTAGCGTCGTAAACAATTTTTTCAAGCAATTTTGGAAGGCAGCTAGGTATTGAAATACCACGGTAATTTTCAACATTATGAATGTTTCCAGTTTTATGTATTAGCGTTATAGACGAAATTTTCCACACTGTCGGAAACACACCCCAACCTAGCGAACGATTGAACAAAACCGAATGCTTCGACTAACGTAACACAAGGGGCATACGGAGTACCAGAAAATCATTCGCGACGATCAAATGACAGCAGGAATGGTAAAATTCCACGAAGGGTAGAAGGAAGGGACTTATTCCGGGCGTATCTGGAAGGGTCGGGAGGTGCCATAGAAAAGTGAACCATGACTTGAAACAGATTCTGTCAGGTCATGGCTGCTTTAAATAGTATCTACACAGGTTCAGGCATGCGAGGTACCCCCATGTGTCCCGATTGCGCGGATGCGGAAGAGACGGCTGAGTATAACTTCTTCGTAAGCCGGTAGAAATTAAAATGGAAATACATTTTTTTTGGTTTTACTGCAATATGTTTTACCTCGATCGAGAAATTAGTTATATTTATGGCAAGTCTTGAAAATCAAATCAACCAGAAAGTATATAAATTTCCATTCAAAATGAAACTTGTTGAATCAAAGTCGGATCAAGACTAAAAGAGTTACAGGTATTTAATGTTAAGCTAAAAGTTGTGTTTTTAAAACATGAAAATCATCGAAATTGTATATATATATATATATATATATATATATATATATATATATATATATATATATATATATATATATATATATATATATATATATATATATATATATATATATATATATATATATATATATATATATATATATATATATATATAGGCAAATTGAGTTTAAATATTTATGATTTTGCTTGTTTGTTGTGAATGATATTTGAATTTTCAGTAATCAAAAATCTGTTATTTTTACTCAAAGTCTTTCCTGAACATAAACAAACGTTTCAATAGAAAAAATCATATATCATAGCTTTAAATTTGGATTGATTTAGAGACAAATTGAGCCAAAATATTCATGATATTGCATGTTTTACTTAGTTTTGTGAATAATATCTCTAGTTTCAGTTATCAGATAACCATTATTTCTTCTCGAATGTCATTCCTGAATAACAACGAACATTTTATTGAAAAAAAAATCACGTGTCATCGCTTTCAATTTCGATTTAGCGACAAATTGAGCCTAAAAAATTATGGTTTTGCATTTTTCATGTGGTTTTGTGTAATAATCAGATACCTATTATTTTTGCCTCAAATATCTCTCCTCAACACAACGAACATTTTATTATAGTAAAAATCACAGATCACTGCTTCTAGTTTCAATTTAGAGGCAATTTCAGCATAAAATTCATGATTTTGCATGTTCCACGTAGTTCTGTGAATAATATCTTGAGTATAAGTAATCAGATACCTGTTATTTTTTCTCAAATGTCTTTCTTAAATATCAACGAATATTTTAATGAAAAAAGAATCACATGTCATCGCTTTGAATTTTGATTTAGAGACGAATTAAGTATAAAAAGTCATTATTTTGCATGTTTTACGTGGTTTTGTGAATAATATCTCAAGTTATTGTGATCAGATACTAATTATTTTTCCTCAAATGTCTTTCCTGAACATTAACAAACATTTCAGTGACGAAAGAATCATATATCATCGCTTTGAATTTTGATTTAGAGGCAAATTTAGCCAGAAAGTCATAGTTTTGCATGTATTACGTAGTTTCGTGAATAATATCTAAAGTTTTAGTAATTAGATACCTATTGTTTTTCCTCAAATGTCTTTCTTAAACATCAACGAACGTTTTAATGAAAAAAGAGTCACATGTCATCGCTTTGAATTTTGATTTGGAGATGAATTAAAGTCATTATTTTGCATGTTTTACGTAGTTTTGTGAATAATATCTCAAGGTTTAGTGATCAGATACTAATTATTTCTCCTCAAATATCTTTCCTGAACATTAACAAACATTTTAGTGACAAAAGAATCATATGTCATCGTTTTGAATTTTGATTTAGAGGCAAATTTAGCACAGAAAGTCATAATTTTGCATGTCCGTGGCATTTGTCGTATAAAAAAAGGGGTAGATTGTCCGTCTTGTGAATCGAGATTGTCTGTGCAGTACCATGTCCAGATATTTCCATTAATAATAGCCTGGAAGAAAAAAATGCATTGGTATCAGTTCTGTCGAATTTTTAAATCATTTTTGTGAACACGTCTATTATCTGATGTAGTTATTGTGCTTTTGTGAACGTTTTGAATTTTAATTTTTTTATATCTAGGTACGGTTTTCACTCGTCTTCGCGTTTTTTCAAATGCTTCTTGATTTGGATTTATGTGTCGTGAAGATAGTTTTCTGTTATGGTACTTAAGGTCTCGATTCTGTTTTTTCTGTAGGTTTTGGTAAACGGCTTTAATAATATTTGAGCTTTGGGGACTTGGGATGATTACCTCGTAAGGCGTATACTGTGTGCAGGAATGGATAGAGGAGTTATATTTAATAACCGACATTTCGACAAGTTGTTCCAGCTTTTTACTTGGGTTTTCAGCTTTAGTGACGCGATGAATCTCTTGCAAAGTGGAGTGAAATCTTTCAACCTCAACCTCAACGTTCATCTCACTTCGACCCGTAGCTACTACGTAAGGAGCAATTTTATTTTCGTTAGAGAAATTTACCAAATCGCCTGTCATAAAAAACTTTTCGTTGTCCATAACGACGGTCTCCGGCAGTTTATATTTTGTTAAAACCTCTTTAACAGTAGGTACAAGGTCTACAGCTGCTCTTGATTCTATTGGACGAACTTGGGCAAATTTGGAGAATTTATCGATACACGTAAGAAATATTAATTTTTCTAGGAACATTATGTCGATATGGGCAATCTGGAATGGTGCATTTGAAATGGGTGTCTTTCAAAGGGGATGGTGGATTGGATTTCTATCATATTTGTTCTCGTGGCACAGTTGACAGTTCTTCGTGAATTCACGGAGTTTGCTATTCAACTGAGGAAAATAGAATTTCCTGAGGATTTGTGCTTTATTTTCCTCTAAGCCACGATGTGCTCGATAGTGTTTCTTTTTTATAATTTCCCATTGTGTGTGCTCTTCTGGCACATCGATAAGCATTTTCTGAGTGAAACGGATCTTCAACATGTTTTGTCGACCAAAGTGTTTTTTATACACATTTTGTATTTTACCCATGATGGTTTCTTCAGTTGATAACCCGTTTAACCCAGATGCATTAACATGTTCCTTTAGGACCTGAAAAAGAGAGTTTTCATTAATTTCGTTCAGATGAATCGTGATTCTCGTATAGTTAGGAAAAGGGTGTGTAGTATTTATTTTGTCTGGACCCTTCTTTATGACAATCTGATGTCTAAATGCGTTCTGTGGTGCTTCCGTTGATATAATAAACATGTCGTCGCTGTCATCGGCTGAATGCTTGGTTCCGGTCATCGAACACACAATGCGACTGAGAGCGTCGGCAACAACATTCGATTTTCCCGGTTTGTAAATTATCTCGTAGTCATGTTCTTCGAGATATGCCTTCACGTTTTTTAATTTGGCATTGGTATTTTTTGGTGACAATGCAAAGGTCAAGGGTTGATGATCAGTAAAAATCTTAAATTTTGATCCATATAAATGGTTTCGAAAAGTTTTCAATGCCCAGTATATTGCAAGCATTTCTTTCTCAGGCACAGAATGTTTCTCTTCTGCTCTAGTTAATGATCGAGATGCGAAGTGAATTGGTCTGCCCCTTCCTATCTCACCTTGTGAAAGCACAGCACCTATCGCGAAGTCTGAGGCATCCGTCGTCAATATATATGGTTTTGTATGATCAGGTTATGCTAATACATCAGTTGAAGACAGTAACGATTTCATTTTCTCAAAGCAGTTTGTTTCGGTTTCATTGAGATTGATTTTCCTAGATGAACTTATGTTCTTCTCCCCCCTAAGAAGGTTCGTGAGAGGTTTAGCAAGTTTTGCAAAATCTTTGACGAATCTTCTATAATAACTAATCATTCCGAGGAATGATCCTAATTCTTTAATAGTTTTAGGAGGTGGATATTTCTGAATCACTGCAATTTTTTCAGGATTTGGTTTTATGCCTTCCGAACCAATCACATAGCCCAAAAATTCAGTTTCTCTATGCAGAAATTCAGATTTGTCCAATTGAATTTTGAGATTTGCATCATTCAATGCTTTAATTATGGTTTCCTAATTTTTTAAAGCTTCCTCGAAGGTTTTTCCGAAAACGATTACGTCATTAATGTAAACATAGCAGATTTTTCCAATATACTGACGAAGTACGTCATCAATTGCTCTTTGAAAAATAGCCGGAGGATTTTTCAATCCAAACGGCATTCTCGTGAATTCATACTTGCCATTGTTGATGGAAAACGCTGTCTTTTTAATATCGCTTTCCTTCATTCTGATCTAGTGGAAACCAGATGGTAAATCAAGGGTAGTGAAAAATGTTTGACCTTTCAATTGGTCCAAAACGTAATTAATTTCCGGCATAGGATAGCGGTCCGAAATAGTTTTCTCATTGATTTTTCTATAATCAATGACCATACGAAATTATTTCACTCCTGACGCATCCGTCTTTTTTGGAACCATCCAAACGGGTGACGTCCAAGCAGATCGAGAGGGACGTATAATTCCGTCATTCAAAAGTTTGTCAATTTGCATATTCACCTCATCAACATAGGCTGCGGGGTAAGGATACACTTTCTGATGAACTGGAACATTATCAGTGGTATTGATAGCACATTCTACAACAGTACTACACGTTAAACTTTCGTCTGGTTTATAAAAAGCTGTTTCATGTCGTTGCAGCACTTCCAGAAGCTTATCTTTCTCGCTAGACGAAAGATGAGAAGTACGAAACATATGCTCCGTGACGTTCGGCTGAGTTATTAATTCAACTGCATGTGTCGCTTGTTGTGAAACGGTGTATTATTTGAAAAATCAATTATTGCATTTAATGCGTTTAAAATTTCAGTTCCAATGATTCCATAAAAATATGGGTGGAAATCGTGTAAAAAAAATTAACCTATATAGTTGATTTTTGGCTGGAAAAAATTTATGTCAATTGCTGCATCAGCATTAAACTTTCCATTTGCACTTCCTATGTTATTTGCATTGAAGCGGTATGGCTTTGAAAGTGAATAACTGCATGCTAACATTGGGTGTATCAGATTTATATTAGCACCAGTGTCAATCAAAAACGGAAATTCACCGATACTTGTCTTTAAATTGATTAATGGCATAGTTGGCGTTACCAACGTGGGCGCCACTCTAAAAAATTTGCTTCTTGCTGTTCGAGAGTAGTTGGTTCGTGTTGATAGTCGGTCGCTTTACCAGAATGAGAAGGCTCTCCTATTTCATACGTTGGTTGTTCAACTTCGTGATATGAGCCGCTGTACAGCCCGCTGTCCCAGTACTGACCTTCATAATTGTAGTCGTAATATTCGTTATTGTAATCGGGGTACGGATATGCACTTTCAAGAGGATGTGCTTGTCTTTTAAAATGATGTTGCTGTTGAGAAGGAGAATGGGGACGTTTTAAGTTCATTATCGGTCTATTACCGTAATTTATTGCTCGGGTTCGTTGACTGGTGTCGACATCCATCGGTACTGGTTTTTGGAATGCATATTGCCTGAACGGATTATTTGGCGGGTTATTTCGAAACTGATGTTGCCTAAATGGATTATTTGGTGGGTTATTCTGAACTTGACGTTGACTAAATGGATTATTCGGTGGGTTATTTTGAAATTGAGGTTGCATAAATGGATTATTCTGAAATTGATGATGTTGCATAAACTGATTATTCAGTGGATTGTGTTGGAACGGGTTTATTGGCTGTCGCCTCGGAGGAAGAGGAGGTGGTAAAAAAAAAATTTGGCTGAATTTGCATTCTAGATGCTATGTTTGGTAGGTCACGAGGTTTTGGAATCGGCTGACCACCAAGTTCGTTTCTGAATGGTGCAGAGCGAATGTCTAAATTATGGTAATCAATGCAAAAGTTGTATGCTTGACTAAGCGTTGCTGGGTTTGAGCTTTTCAAAAGTATGTTCAGAGGCTTTTCCAATCCTCTTATAAACGCATCCAACGCCTTCTCCCGAAAGTAATTAGTATGTGCGGCTGCATTCAACCTCAGCGTGTCGTCAGTTTTCACCTGAGCAATTATGAGAGAAAGCAACTCGTTTACTCGACTGTAATACGAGTTTAAACTTTCATTGGCCAATTTTTTTATTGTCGTTAGCTGGGTACCTAGTGTTTTGACGTCTCTTTGATCTTTGTAATAAAGAATTAGAGCATTCCTGATTTCAGCCCAATTCGAAACTATGTTATTCGAGTTGAGTATATCGGCAGCCTCACCCTCAACTTTCCTTCGAATTGTTCTCTCTATTATATTCATCTGAGCCATCGTTGCACCGTTCTCCCGATACGTGCGGAGAATAGATTCCACATCACATACCCAATCGACGAGTCTCGTGGGATCGCCATTGAAAGGCTTGACATCCCTTACAAAGTCGGGAATTTTACCCAAATCAATAAATTGTTGAGTTGTCATGGGCTCTACCTGAGCTGGAACTTGAGGAGTTGCCATGTCGTTTACTAAATTAGAGTTCACTGAACCGAAAATTTACACTAAATTTACCGAAATAAAAATTTGTTAAACCTCTAGATTAAAATTCACTGTTACAACATATAAGCACAGTTTACAATTAATGAGTCTTAAAATGTTCAAAAGTGTCTACTTACAATAGTGCCAACATGGTTGGACTTCTTGGGTTAAGTCTTCTGCCGGGTGAGAGAAACCAAGCAGCTATGTCGGGGTGTCCTTTTTGCTTCTTGCTACTACGGTCCCTTATAGCGATTGAGCCGGTTGGCTGCGGTGTCCTGATTCCTGCTTCTGTCGTGTGTTGTCGGCTCGTTGAACCGAATGATGTTGGCTTTTTTTGTTGGCAGTTCTTCACCATTTTTTTTTACGATTTTTAACACGGCACTTATGCTATTTCACCTCTGGCAGGGTCCCTATTCGGGCGCCAGTTATAAACGGAGTTTCTTTTTTAAACGTAAGAAAAGACTTGCTTTGAACACTGCCTAATTAAGACTAATTTTATTGCCAAAAAATGGAAGTATCGCGGTCCCGCGGTGCTTGCGTACCTCAGCAGAAACGACGTCGCTCGATGTCACCGATGTTGTCACCAACGTCGGTGCACTTTATCCATGGCAGCAAAGTAAACAATGTTACGTTGCTGCTTTCTGGGTCGGGTCGTTAACTCGTGCAACGCGTTTCTAATCAGTAAGTTTTCTGAATTATTGCGTGTGAAAACAGTGAAATAAATATGAAAAATTGGTGTTAAATACGTTAATTGGCCCTGATTATTCTCGAATGTGCGTTTTGTAGAGAAAAAAAAGGCTTCGTTGGAGTTTGACCGGCGTAAAAAGAAACGGGAAAATAACTGTCTTCTCTTCAGTGCTCACTGGACACAGACGAAGCAGGATAAATCTTTTGCCGGATTGTTGAGATCATGGTATTTCCTTAATGCATATTTTTGTTAATAAGCTACGTTTTTTTTTTTCTTTAGTACTGAAAAATCAGGCCAAAATTTCATGCGCGATGGACGTTTGCTTGTGTGTGCAAATCTGATGTTATCGATGCTGTTTCTTTTCTTCGTTCGATTGCTTGGTTCAATTGTTCGATAGTATGTGTGTTGGCGTTGTTCGAGTGGTTTTCGTTGAATAAGATATACGTTGGCTGCTTGTTTCCATGTCACTGGTACGTGGTTTATTCGTGTCGGCAGAGAACCTAGTACATGAATAATTCTTCCTCTCAGTACCACGGGAGGGGGGGGGGGCTTGTTAGAAACATAGCAACAAAAATCTTTTTTTTGTTTTTATTTGGTGTAGACCAGTGACCCGGGGTTGCCAGCTATGCAGATTGATTAACAAAGAGACTACGATCTTAAATTCAATCTGATGATTTTTGTTGGGCTGGTTTTATGATTAGTTTGGCTTTTGAAAAATGAGCTATAAATGCATGACACTCTTACAAGACAAAATAGGCAGTTTTACAATATAGTTAAAAAATAGTTTGAAAATTTAATATCGCGCTCGGCAAGTTTTTGATCTTATCGCCTACCATGCCTTAACTGGTCGGTTACAGACATTTCACTTAGTTCTATGCTTCTATTTTATGACAATTGGACAATTTTTGGACAATTGTGATACACTTAAACAAGTTTTATTTAATTATACTATAACCGTTTTGATCGGGCTGACGATAGTCCACGACAACTAAATTTTGATTGCGATTGTTTTGGCATTTTGTTAATAAACTTAGCACTTTGTTTTGTTTGATATGCATATTTGCATTTGTCCTAGTTTTTAGGCTTTGGAGGCATGAAACTTTGCCAGTTTCTATACTCAATAGGTATCTTAGTTTATTTATTAAAAGAGAGAACCGGTGCGAAACACCGTGTCCCTGCTCGTCTGCGTCGGTAGAAGGGAATAGTGCTGCCGTGCATAACGCTCCGGTGTAAACGCGTCTTCGGCTTGGGTTAGTTAAGCAAATCTAAGGGTTTTCTGAGTGTAGTGACTTCCCGATGTGTCTTCAGATATTTATTCATGTCTCACGTTGACCGTCTAGTCGGAGACTGCCCGTTCGTCGGTTTTATTTAATCACGTTGCAAACCGGAACAAGTTTCATCTGGTCGATAAATACTACAAGGTATATAGCCCTAGGGGTTGTATGAAATGGTGACGTAGGACTAAATGTATATATTATATGGTGCGATAAACTGTTCATTGGCAACACTACCGTTTATATTTGATGGTCGTTATTGTAAAATCAACGATGCATGAATACATGAAAATTTACACTAGTAGTAGTTGTGAAAATTCTCATAACTCTTATCTTCAAGCATCTATAGTTCTGAAAATAACCGATTCCATAATCTTCAGTTAGAAATTCGTGCTACAGAACGCTGATGATCGCATCAACGGTAGTATTGAATATTTTGCTTGACCGCGCATAATAAAGTTTGCTCTCCGCTGTGCCCTCCGGTAGCTGTGCCAGCTAAATATTCTGCAGCGTACGATGGTAACTGTTGCTGCCGTATGCAAAAGAAAGGTAACATGTTCCGCAGTGCCTGGAAGATGACTCGTATGCAGCTCTCGTTTCTCAATGTCGCGTACCTCTAACAGCTATACTCCACTCGCTATTGTGTGACAAACTAGACTGAAGCTGAATTTTCTACACGCAGTCTTTTGTATCGAGTTCAACGTAGATTTTTGCCATTAGGGCGTGGCCACGCAGCTTAGAGAAAGACAAACAAACCAAAACACCTTTGATACTACTGAGTGATTTTCATAAGCTTCAAAAGAAAGTTTTTGCTTTCCCGATGTGAAAATCACTCTGGTTCATAGATTAACTAATTTTCGTTACTAATATTTGACTAATAACGGTGTTCGAGTTGGCACAAACAAACAATTAAACCGGAAAATCACTCAATTTAGCAGTGAAAATTCTTAAAATGAGGGTTATATTAAACTATTCATCGGCAACACTACCGTTTATCTTTGGTGCGCCCTAGTCGTTATTGTAAAAATGATTATTGAGAAATAAATGAACATTTCACACTAGTAGTAGTTGTAAAAATTCTCATAACTCTCATCTGCAAACATTTATAGTTCTGAAAAGAACTTATTCCATAATCTTCAGCTCCAAATGTATGCTACAGAACGCTGATGATCGCACCACCACCGGTAGCATTGAATATTTTGTTGGCAGCGCATAAAATTAGCTCTCCGCTGTTCCCCTCAAAATATCATGCAGCGTACGATGGTGCCTGTTGCTGCCGTATGCAAAATAAAACCGAACCGATATTATAATCTTCACGTGTGCGTTCTGTAACGCTGATGATCGCACCAACGGTAGCATTGAATGTTTTTCTTGGCCGCGCATTATATAATTTGCTCTCCGCTGTGCCCTCTAGTAGCTGTGCCAGCAAAATATCCTGCAGCGTACGATGGTAACTGTTGCTGCCGTATGCAAAATAAAGGCAACATGCTCCGCAGTGCCTGGAAGTTGACTCGTATGCAGCTCTCGTTTCTCAATGTCGCGTACCTCTAACAGCTATACTCCACTCGCTATTGTGTGACAAACTAGACTGAAGCTGAATTTTCTACACGCAGTCTTTTGTATCGAGTTCAGAGTAGATTTTTGCCATTAGGGCGTGGCCACGCAGCATAGAGAAAGACAAACAAACCAAAACACTTTGTTGAGTCAAAATATGTAGGCAGTGGAATTTATTCCGTTCATGTTATTGTTATCCGTGCTCGGGAAGCAAGCCAATAGCGAGGGAAATGTATGGGAAAGCTTGACCTTGGAACTTTTCACCATTTTTCACCATTAAGCAGTAAAGCAACAATGTTAAACATTATATCAAACAATTGTTACACATTTTATCTATCCACTGAAATATAAATGACTAAGATGCATTAAGTCATTCGCTTGCTATAATCGTTTGAAATCTGACGCAACATTTGCCAGTTTCATTTTTAATTTCACAAAATGTAATCTAGTATAGCAAACAAAGACGTAGTCCTACGTCAATATCGAGATTAATTTAATAGCTACGCGATGTAAATCTTATAAAAGAACGGCCTCTGCCGAAGTGCGCTTTCTTTCTTCTATTCAGGATTATTAGTCACTTATATAAATACTTAGATGCTTCGGGTTGCATATGATTTTCGCGCGCGTCATTCACATAGGATTGCGGTGTTTGACAAGAAAGATATTCTCGTAATAAGCAAGCAACGCGCGCAGCGGTGTTCGATTCCGTCAAATATCGTGAAGACATAATAACACAAACCTTTCTTTCCTCCGCAGTAGTAGAGATTCAGAAATAAACTCGGCCTCGGGCTGTCCGTTTAGCCGGAGATTGTTCACCAATTGCTTTGATATAAGCTTGTCGCCAATTGGAGTAAGTTTCGTTCGGTTTATGAATATCTTTAATAATCTAATGGCTACGCAAAGTACACCATTGAAAGAACCGCGTTTATCGAAGTGCGTTTCTGCGTTTCTGATACTCGGGATTGGTCTTGTTATGGTTTATTGGTTTAAATCAGATTCACATCGTGTAGTCCTATATGCGTGGCTCCAATAACATTATATTGTAAAAATCTGTCAATTTTGTGCTCCATTGAAATAAACCATGCACATCTGTGCGCGGCCCCAGAGGCATTGGTAATGTCTCTTGGTCTGAACCAGTACCAGATATAAATAAGCTAGTTGTGTTTAGCTAGTCAGCCACCTGACTATAAAATAAAACGAAAATAGTTAAATAGAGACGGATAGGAGTTAAATGTATGATCGCATCACTTATCAAAGTGAATCATGATCCAACGAGCCCTCCCCTACTAACGAAAACCTCCTTCCTGTGACCTTTGTGGAGATGCAGAGGTAAACACGGTCTCCAAATAGCAAGGATCTCACTAACATCCTTTACCTCTTCCTACCTGATTGCAAGGACGTGGCCGGCGTCGTTATTGATCCTTTAAAGTATTGAGCCTTTAAAACTTGTACAATGAGAATGGTCGGTCACTCCCAACCCCATTCAGTTGATTCACTGTACAATTTTACTGATTCGGATCAATCACGGAGTGCAACCATTGATATGTGCAGTCAGTCAAGCTAAGCTAAGCTAAGCTAAGGTACGTATCTCCCGTGTTGGATGTTACTTTAGTGTATATATAATCTTGTTTATTTTTTTCTTTTTTTTTGAAAAACTTCAAAGTCCCAATAAAAAAAATGTTTCGAGATAACACCAGATCTCGACATTTCTTGCGTTTTTAAGTCGTTTGGCATCAAGAACAATTCCACGCACTTCTACCTTTCTTCATTAGTCGAAAAAGTGAAATTATGACAGCTTTGAGGCACGTGTTTTCGATATCTGATTGAGTTAAAATTTTTCAAGAGCACTCTTTTCGAGAAGACGACAATTTTGAGCCCTACTTCTAAACCAAAATCCGAAGGTCAAGTTTTTCCCATGTATTCCTTTTGTGCCAAGTTTAAAATTTTCCAATGTCCCAGAAAGTAGATTTTTTTCGGATTTTAATTTTTTTTGAAGTAGAATACTTCTCTCAGGAAGTTCGGCTACATAGGGATGTGAAATGAAAATCTAAAACCGAAAAAAGTGAAAAATATGTCCAATTTCAAATGCTAATAAACCGATTAGTATTCGATGGATTTCCTTCGTTCTTGCAGCAATAGATTGGAAAATCTTCTAAGATTCTTCCCAAAATAAGATAATTGTAATTTTATTATTCACACTATTGTACTATTGAAAATAGTCAAGCCTTGTCAAAACGAAAATTTCGACCCCTGATTGGTCGTTATATGCTTGCTTTCCAAGCACGGTCGACAGAATCATATACCTTGCAATTGAAAACATGCTATTTGTCCTATATAAGAGCCTGTTTCAGCCGGAGCCGCTCATAATAGTTCTGAACAGCGACGACAGCAGTCCTCCCTTAGCAGCAGTGGGTACCATCGATAGCGGAAGCGGCCACAACTGTGGCTTGGCTGTGGATAGGCCAGCGTATAGCGGCCACAACTGTGGCATAGCGTAGCATCAGACAGCGACAACAGCAGTCGTCCTTCCTCAGCAGCAGCACTAGCCCTGTGGTTGGTCACCACGTCTCAGGAGCAGCGCGGTTTTTCTCAGCGTGTGTCGCCAGACAGCCATTATTCCCCCCGTGTTGGGGCAGCATGATGATTGCCATCAGGAAATCCAGTTTCGGAAATCAAAATGCCTTTTTGAAGGCAAATAAACAAGTCATTGAAAGTTAATAATTTTTGTCAACGCAAGCAAGCATTCTGTGTTGCATCCTAGCAATTTAAATTTGTCGCACCCGTTTAATTTACTGAATGTGAAATAGCTTCCACAGTGCATGTTGTCCGTGTATCTTATTTCCCCCAATGTTAGGGCAGCTCAAAGGTTGTAATTAGCAACCGATTTTGAACCACACCATGCTTTTTTCAAGGCAAATAAAAAATAATTGAAGGTTAATAATTTTCTGGCATCAACACAAGCAGACATTCTGTGCGGGATGCAATCAAATTCTGTTGTAGTTGTCTAATTTTTACTTTCACTTTATTTAGTAAACCCCCCACTGTAGGGGCAGCGCAAAGGCTGCGATCAGCATAACCGACATTGAATAATAAATTTCCCTGTTAGTACGCCTTCACAAAAGCAGTTAGTCCGACTATGCAGAGCTAATATGAAGTCGATTCAATCAATCAGCATAAACAGAATTTCGTCATCTCCCAGCTGCCAAGTTGCAACATGATGCAACACGCAACAGCGAGCAAACGAAATCGCTTGATGTTACAAACCGCAATAAGATACGGGTTAAAACCGTTGCGTGTGTGAGAGCACCATCGGTGTTTATTCGCTGGATACACTATCTACTGTCTACTGAACGCAATAATCTGCTTACATGCGACATGGGGACGGGAACATTTTCTTCAACCAAGCTGCACAACACGACACAAAACATGTTATTTTGTTGCTTCAATGAGAGTGCTATCGGTCCGGCTCGACAAGAAATCATTTTTGTGCATCCGTGCTACGAAACTGAGGAAAAACTTTAGAAACTGAAAAAAGAGGTGGAGCTTATCAAATGATCGCTGTATCATTCCACCACGTACGTGAAATAATTCATTCCTATTTTCATCCCTATATAAGAGCCTGTTTTAGTCCAAGCCGCTCATAACAGTTCTGAACAGCGACGACAGCAGTCCTCCCTTAGCAGCAGTGGGTACCATCGATAGCGGAAGCGGCCACAACTGTGGCTTGGCTGTGGATAGGCCAGCGTATAGCGGCCACAACTGTGGCATAGCGTAGCATCAGACAGCGACAACAGCAGTCGTCCTTCCTCAGCAGCAGCACTAGCCCTGTGGTTGGTCACCACGTCTCAGGAGCAGCGCGGTTTTTCTCAGCGTGTGTCGCCAGACAGCCATTATTCCCCCCGTGTTGGGGCAGCATGATGATTGCCATCAGGAAATCCAGTTTCGGAAATCAAAATGCCTTTTTGAAGGCAAATAAACAAGTCATTGAAAGTTAATAATTTTTGTCAACGCAAGCAAGCATTCTGTGTTGCATCCTAGCAATTTAAATTTGTCGCACCCGTTTAATTTACTGAATGTGAAATAGCTTCCACAGTGCATGTTGTCCGTGTATCTTAATTCCCCCAATGTGAGGGCAGCTCAAAGGTTGTAATTAGCAACCGATTTTGAACCACACCATGCTTTTTGAAGTAGAATACTTCTCTCAGGAAGTTCGGCTACATAGGGATGTGAAATGAAAATCTAAAACCGAAAAAAGTGAGATATATGTCCAATTTCAAATGCTAATAAATCGGTTAGTATTCGATGGATTTCCTTCGTTCTTGCAGCATTAGATTGGAAAATCTTCTAAGATTCTTCCCAAAAGTCGCTGTAATTTTATTATTCACACTATTGTACTATTGTAAATAGTCAAACCTTGTCAAAAAGAAAAATTCGACCTCTGGTTGGTCGTTATATGATTGCTTCCCAAGCACGGTCGACAGAATCATGTACCTTGCAAATTAAAACATGCTATTTAACCTATATAAGAGCCTGTTTCAGTAGAAGCCGCGCATAATAGTTCTAGACAGCGACAACAGCAGTCGTCAGCAGGGGCGGATTATCGCGAAGGCGAAGCAGGCGGTCGCCTGCTCATCAATCATCGAAGGACGCCAAATGAGTGAGCGAAAAATTTGAAAATATAAAGCTCGAATGATGATAATAATTTAAATGTTCGGCAGTTTATCAACTTCTCAAGGACTGCCTGGCAGTGCCTACTTCTTTAAAAATGCTCATAACATAAAGCTAACAATGACAAGCAGGAAGCGCCGAATCAATTTACGCCTGCAGCTCAAATTACTCTTCGTCCGCCCCTGGTCGTCAGTCATGAGCACGACATACGAAAAAATTTCATCTCAAAATTTAAAAATTGTCAAGCCCCAACCATGACAAGCAATTTAGAATATTATTGAAAATGGTCAATCCTTATTGAAGCGTAAAATTCGATTGATCTGATTAGTCAACGTCTATTTACTAGAAAAAATGACTGACACGCACGGCTGCTTGGGGTTATCTTTCTTGTAAAAGTATTCTACTTCAACCTTGCGGTCGTGGCTTTACACACAACCCTCCTGTGATTTTATTTTCAAGATAATGCCAGACGTTCTAAAATAATGCCAGACGTTTTCTAAGACGTTTGGCATCAACGCTTTGAGGCACATGTTCCCAAGGTCCGGTTGAGCTGAAATTTGGCATGGAGGCTTTTTTCGAGAAGATGGATCTTTTGAGCACTACTTCTAAGCGAAATTAGGAAAGTCGATTTCATTGCTACCCCAATAACGGGTGACAACTAAAAATTTGCAATTTGTTTGAAGCTTTTTTACTGTCATGGAGTAAAAAAGCTTCAAACAAATTGCAAACACGTTCAAAGAGAAATGACAAGCAGCACTGCATACTAGATCAATGCTTGAAACGTTTCGTTACACAGTGCAGCAGATAACTGTGAATCATACTACACTAAATGAAGGCTTCAAAAGCGAGATGACTCTAAACTGAAAGAGTTCGATGCTTGGTGTCAAAGAACAACTTGTTGAATAGACTCCAATGTTTAATTTAGTTAACAACAAAATCCATGTTTATCACACATTTCGGAGAGGAAATTGCAGTTTAGTTCTCAAAAAACATTTCATTTCACATTTGTTCCTTTAAAAGTGCTTCTTATTCTCTCCACTTCGACGTTTTGACGTAGGACTACGTCTTTGATATATATTCAGATTACACTTTGTGAAATTGAAAATAAAACTGGCAAATGTTGCGTCAGATTTCAAACGATTATAGCAGGCGAACGACTTAATGTATCTTAGTCAATAATATGATGGTGGATAGATAAAATGTGTAACAATTTTTTGATATTATGTTCAACATTGTTGCTTTACTGCTTAATGGCGGAAAAGGTGAAAAGTTCCAAGGTCAAGCTTTCCCATACATTTCCCTCGTTATTGGCTTGCTTCCCGAGCACAAATAAAAATAACATGGACGAAATAAATTCCACTGCCTACATATTTTGACTCAACAAAGTGTTTTGGTCTGTTTGTCTTTGTCTAAGCTACGTGGCCACGCCCTAATGGCAAAAATCTACTCTGAACTCGAAACAAAAGACTGCGTGTAGAAATATCAGCTTCAGTTCAGTTTGTTACACAATAGCGAGTGAAGTGCAGCTGTTAAAGGTACGCGACATTGAGAAACGAGAGCTGCATACGAGTCAACTTCTAGGCACTGCGGAGCATGTTACCTTTATTTTGCATACGGTTACCATCGTACGCTGCAGAATATTTAGCTGGCACAGCCACTGGAGGGCGCAGCGGAGAGCAAGCTTTATTATGCGCGGTCAAGCAAAATATTCAATGCTACCGATGGTGCGATTATCAGCGTTCTGTAGCACGAGTTTCTAACTGAATATTATGGAATCGGTTCTTTTCAGAACTATAGATGATTGAAGATAAGAGTAAAGAGAATTTTCGCAACCACTACTAGAGTAAAATTTTCATGTATTCATGCATCGTGAGATTTACAATAACGACCATCAAAAATAAACGGTAGTGTTGCCTATGAAAAGTTTAGCGCAGCATATAATATCGTCAGTTGAATTCAACACTGGCACAACTCAAAATTCATAGTTTCGAGAAAAACGCGTTTGAAAATTTGCGTCGAAAATTTATTTTTTCATTTTCGTGAAAAATTCCAATTTTAAGATTTCCTATTTTAATTGAACTTGTTGGAATAAGAGTTGGAACCTAATTTTTTGTCTTTTTAGGGATATTTTAGCTTTGTGCAAAAAGGCACATTTACATATATTTCTAGAAATATTGTGAATTTTGAAACGGGTCTTTGTGAAATGAAACTTTATAGTATTTGGCATCGTTTGCCATCAATAACTCAAAACTGCAAAATTTTGAGTTGTGCCAGTATTGAATTCAACTGACGATATATATTTAGTCCTACGTCACCATTTCATACAACCCCTAGGGCTGTATACCTTGTAGTATTTAAAACACTTTTGAATGAGAAATTTTCTCAGCTTTTCAGAGAAATTAACAGAATTGAGCTTGCTGTCATACTTCATGTGTTATTTTTTTTTTCACACAACATTTATTTGACACGGCACAATCTTCATGTGTTATGTTCTCTAAGCAAGCATAATGGCAGAACAAACATAATGGCAAACATAATTCAATGGCTCTTTTAAGAATCATTAAGACTTTACGTCAGATGATATACATAAATGAATACATAAATAAATAACCGAAAACTTAAAAAAGTGAAAATCTCTGCAGAAGTTAAATTTCGGCCATATGCGTAGAAAGATTTTTTCATCAAATAGGGTTCCCTATCACCAAGTGAGCTCCCTAACACCCTGTATGTAAGCTCTCTCTCTCTCCCTCTCTCTCTCTCTCTCTCTCTCCTCTTTATGTCGGTATTTTTTTTTTGTTCTGTTCAAAATAGCATCGAAACAAGGAGCATTACGCAAGCGCATTGTACAGATCGCTATGAACTGCACAACAATCTTTGCAAAAAGTTCACGGTAAACCATTTCGAAAGCGAAAATCTTCCGTTATCGACTGTATGTAATTTCCTGCAAACCACAACAATAGTCCGCCAGGAAGAACCGGCCAGAGTAATGAACAGAAAAGGACTTTTTCTTTTTTGTCTAAATAATGGCTCAAGCCTAGTGGCAAGGCTATCAATCAAAGTATACATACCAGGACAAATGTTTGAACAAAATAATGATTCTATCTCTTCTAAAACACCATTCCGATAAATAGTATGTGTTTTGGCATCCCACCTGCATTGATACCCAAGCTTTCAGTTCCATTTTGAGCGAAGAAGTGAAGGAAGGAGAACATCTTGCACTGCGCAGGAGAACATCTTGCACTGCGAAAACAACTGCCGTCACACAAAAGAGCAAATCATCGCTCATGCTAGAAGAGAGCGACACACGATTTTTATCTGCTGAGCCTCCTGAACGCACTGCGGTGAAATCTGAAATCTCTCTCTTGCGAGAGAATGAACTATGGTGTACTTTCTCACACGTGTGGACATCACGCACAATAATTACACTGCAGAGCTATCTGCGGTGCGTTTCACAGTTGGTTTCTTGAGCATGGCAGAAGAGGAAAAGAGATTGGGAGAAAAAAAAAATAGAAAATAGAGCAGTGTAGCTACACGAGGACTACATTTTTGCCCGGTAGGTTTTTTCACCTTCCGGACTACTCGCCAGTGGACACTGTTGTGTTCTTCTGCGTTTTCTCTGTAGAGTGATTCACCCCTCTTGTTTCTATCAGATGTGGGGTGAGCTGAAAGTGTGTTTGTCTCTCTGTAAGCTGGTTGAGACACTTTGGAGTGGATAAAGAAGCAGTGTGGTGAAAGCATTTGCTACACGCAGGCACATACTGGAAGGGAAGTGCGCGGTGAATTTTTTCTCCTCTCCTTTCACATACTGAGGAGAATGAAAAGCATGCTAATGATACCAAGTCAAGTTTTGCAAGTTCATCGGCTTTTTCGTTTTCATCGATTCCGTAGTAATCAGCAACTCAGTATAAATAATAATAATAAGCTAGTGACTGAACACACTCTCGAAAGAAATTTAATGTGTGGCTTATCTAGGTGGATGGGCGGAATCGGTCAAACGGTGGCGGAGATATGGCAGGAACATGTTCCGGTAATTTAATAGTCATGATCAAAATGGTGCTTAGAACCGTACCACGCCTCTAATAACTCGGGTGGTTATATCAAGTGTCTATGTTGTCATAGGCCACATGCAGACCTGTTCCGGATACTCCCAGATTATTGATCCAAAACCCATCAAGCGACACCTCTTGCCACTTGGAATCCTAAAACTAGTCCATCGGTGGCCATATCTGGAGTCTAAGTGATCAAAAGCCACTTAAAAATGAAAAAAAATTGACGAAACAAAACGATCGTCATGGTTCGATTTTGGCAACATAGAAAATTTGGACGTGTTGTCAAAGTTGAAAGAGGCCTATATTAATATTTGAAAAGGGCTGAAGTTATTTCTGTAAATCGATATATCTTCATAATGAAAAGAGATATAGAAAACTAGTCAACTGCCTCAATCTCGCAGACTGACGTATGCGCCAGCGAGTAAAATTTTCAGTACGAAGCTTTTTCCGAAAACGTTTGTGTACTAAGCGTTAGGACGAATTTCAACAATCAAGTACAATGTTTACTAACTGAAGTTATGCTACCAACGTAATTGTAATGTAGAAACAGCGTTTTTTTACTGTTTGTTTGTTTGTTTATTAATATGGTAGCGTAAGGTAAACCTTTTTTAACTGCTACCTCCGAATGTCACTTTTGGTACAATATTTATCTTGTACTACTTCAATCTTATCTTAAAATTCAATTTTACTATATTTAAGGACGGTTCCAAAATTCTAGACAGCCCCTTTTAAAAACTGCTTCCGATATCGATTGTTTGATAACAGTTGGTAAGGAGTTCCAATATACCACGCCCCGAAAAAAAATGAATTTGAGTAGTTGATTGTGTAATGCGTGGGATAATCATATTTTGGAGACGGCGCCCTTGAAACGGTAATAGCTTTCGAAAGAGCACTGGCGGTGACCGCGATAAAATAAGCTTCCATAAGAACAAGCAAGAGCGATAGGCATACATATGTTCAAGAAAACAACCAATCAGGTTATTTTGCAGCTGGCTGACATGTGCGTAGCGTCCTAGTCCGTATACGAATCTTACACAACTATTGAATGCAACACGTAGTCGGTTCATCGATCTAGCGCTTGGGTTCACATGCAGTATGTCTCCAAACAGGAAGTAGGGTAGAACTAAAGATTTAAAAAGTTTAAGTCGCGTATCAACTGGGGCAACGGTTGCACAAGCACGAAGCGAACACAAGCATGCGAAAATTTTTCCGCATTGTTGGTTTATCAGGCCATCCCACTGGAGGTCCGATTGGAACACAAATCCAAGGTTGTTTGCAGAATCCACCCAGTCGATGATTCGGCCATCAAGAACATTATTTGGCAGTGGGTCGAGCTGTACAACTCTACGTCGTCCTCGTATAAACAGCGCTTTGTTCTTCGCTTGGTTGACGAACAGTTGATTGTGCCGCGACCACTCCACAATCCTTTCCAAATCTGCGTTTACCGTTGCAATTAAGTCACGCGAACATGCACCCAAACGGTTTATAAATAGTTCTACATCATCTGCAAACATTTGAATAGAACAATGACGAAGGACAACAGGTAAATCGTTCACGTGACAGCAAAACAACAATGGTTCAATCACTGATCCTTGTGGTACGCCGAAAGTGCAATGACCGACTTCAGACTGCGCTTCATCACAACCTACAACCGATTGACGTACATCCATCGTAGTATGCGACAAGTCGCTCCAAAAATACTTTTATAGTCAGTCAAACAATCGCGATTCGCGGTCCACAATACGTGATAGCTGAATATATTAGCACTCGTGGCCTCTGTAATTGTCCATCTGGACTTCTCACGTACGAGAAGCAAAAGGGCGCGTGAGTCGTCCACGAGCATGGATCATGGGCGTAGCAAGTTCTTCAAAATTTTAGAAGTAAAAAATGGTATTTTGAAAAATAGAAATAAATACTAGTACTTTGTGACAATCAGAGAAAAGTTGTCCTTAACATCAGAGTGAACATGAAATGAAAATTTGAATTTTTCTTTGTCCAACCTCGAATAGAAATAAATGTTCTTTAGAAAAAACTCTTGAGTTCATTTCAACCTTTGGACATATCAGTGATCAACACTTAATTTCTTTTTTTTTATTTACACTTATATAAACTAAACTGTAATTTAATTTACACTAAACCTACCGTAGAAGATCACAATATCAATGTCGGTAATTAAAAACCATCTTTCTTTTATCCTCCGCAAATCACTATAGCGCTAATTCAGTAATTTTCACGATTGTTTTTAACCATCTGCCGATAAACACTTAGCGAACAGAGAGTACTCAACCGCTATTCAACAATGTTTAACCACAGTAATGTGCTGTCGTAC
This sequence comes from Wyeomyia smithii, assembly GCF_029784165.1. NCBI lineage: Eukaryota > Metazoa > Arthropoda > Insecta > Diptera > Culicidae > Wyeomyia > Wyeomyia smithii. The sequence continues at coordinate 139,925,251 of NC_073696.1, read as the reverse complement.
ATGGTAGAGCGAGCTGCTAATTGCTTTGTATTCAATATGCCAGCGGCTGTCAACAGTGCAAGCTAAGTCAACAGGACATCCTCAAAATTAGCAAACTAGGTTGCCATGTCCGAACGAACAAAATACATAATGTGCAAACTGTAGCTGTATGTGAGCTCTCATGAATAGCTTATTCATATTCAAAGATGTTGTTTTGTGCTACTAGAGCTATTGAAAACAGAATTTTGCACCGATGTCAACAACTAAAGAGGGGCCAACGGCCCCCTGCCACCCCCCCCCCTCCTGGCTTCACCTATGGCATGGACCAAGCTTTGTGGCATTAGAGGGCTACAGTTTGATCAATGTTTAGTAGTTGGTCTACTTAGTGCCGCGACAAATTTCCAAAAGGCACGGTTTCCTGCAGTAGGACCTCGACGAATTTCTCTACTGATGTAGTCACCAGTGAGCCTAGGTACACGTACTCATCAATTATCTCGAATTCATCTCTGCTCATTTGAATACGTGGTAGCGGTGTTGGAATAATCATTATAAAAAACCAAAATTAATCCACCTAGCGGTCAGACCCAGCCTTTCTCAATCAAATTTTTATTTTTAAAATTAGATTTCAATGAACGCTTCAATATTCACTCTTTAGGTTCTAAAATATTGATGTTGCAATCTATACATATAAAAAAGCAATCCGGTCTGTCTGTCTGTCTGATCCATATAGGCTCGAAAACTACCGAACCGATCGGCGTGAAAATTTGTATGTATGGGTTTTTGGTGCCGATAAAGGTTCTTATGATAGTTTGAGACCCCTCCCTTTCCTGGAAAGGAGGGGTCCCATACAAATGAAACATAAATTTCTGCACAACTCAAGAACAAACCAAGCAAATGAAACGGAATTTGGCATATAGATTTTTAAGAGGTAACAAATATATCCATAATAGTTGAACACCCCTTCCTTTTCTGGAAAGGAGGAGTTCCATACAAATGAAACACAAATTTCTGCACATCTCGAGAAATAATCAATAAAATGGAACCAAATTGGCAGGTAAATGTTTTTAGAGGTAAAAAATATGTCCATAATATTTTGACACCCCAAACGGAGGGGTGCCATACAAATGAAACACGAATTCGTGCACATCTCGAGAGCTAACCAACTAAATGGAACCAAATTTAGCAGGTGAATGTTTTTAGAGGTAACAAATATGTTCCATAATCGACCTCAGGCAACATTTTGGATTGTAAGATGGCAACTTCCGGTTTCTGGAAAACAGCCAAAAATGGCCGATTTCCACCCAATATAACAATATCCGGATCTAGAATGATACACAGGAGCTAAAATCGACTACAGATACCATTTTGAATTCTAAGATGGCGACTTCCGGTATTGGGTGTTATTCGATCATTTTTGGCTGTTTCACAGGAACATGTGCTTCCAGAAGAGGGACGGGCGTCGAACCATTATGGACATATTTGTTACCACCAAAAACATTCAACCATACCATTTTGAAATCCCATATGGCGACTTCCGGTTTGTGAGAAATAGCCTAAAATAACCAAATACCATCCAATATGAATATCTCTGGAACCAGAATGATACAATGAGCTAACAATTGACCTCAGACACCATTTTGAATTGCTAAATATGGATATTTCCGTAATAGAGATGATGCACAGAAACCAAACATTGACCCTGGACATCATTTTGAATTTAAAGACGACCACTTTTAGTTTGTGGAAAACAACCAAAATAACTAAATACCTCCCAATATTGGTCGGTGTCAGATTGATTGAAATTTGCTGAAAATGACCGAATACCACCCAATATGAATATATATTCAGGATTAAGGCGATGTAAAGAAGCCAAAAGTCGAGGATGTTGTCATTTCGATAAAACCAATCATTTTAAACGATTTGTTATTTGACTTTGATCATATCCTATGGCCGATTCGTCGTGCATTTGCAGACTTTAAACACATCGTAAGGAATCAATGAATTTGGAACGTTCAAATAGTACGATATCACATTTAAATTATGTTGAGGCCACATATATCCATCAAAGCAGGTATAGATTTAAGTAGTCTTTGAATTTCTGTTTTTTCCATAACTTTTAAGCCACATATCAAATTGATATGAAGTTTGTTATTTGTAAGTTCTAGAGATGACTCGTTCGTATGTCACTAGTTATGTTCAAATAAGTCATGTAATCTTTGAGATAATAGACTTTCGTTGTTTTATTAACAATTTAATACATAACGGTTGCTTAAGTTCGATAATAACCGAATAAAATGGGAACGTTTAGGGCAGCCAAACTTTGAAACCACGTGTTCAATCATAATTCATCAGTTAACCCTTAACTAGACCGCTCATCTGATAATAATATTGATCAAATCGGTTGTGTAGTTTCTGAGATAATGAAGTTTCGTGAATTTCACGTTTCGGTACATTACAGACGAAGTTACAGTTCAATTACAATAAAATTCAATAGGGTGTTATGAAGCAGCTAAACTTATTAATTGACACTAATTTTGTTGAAATCAGATCAGCCATATCTGAGAAAAGTGAGTGAATCCAAGTAGTCGTCGGAATATGTTTCTTTTCATAGCTGGATTTCACATTTTTAAACATAACAGGCAAAGTAATAGTCCGATTGCAAAACAAATCAATAGGGTCTTATGAGACAACTCCTTCCATTTGACACTGATTTTGTTGAAATCGGTCCAGCCATCTCTGAGAAACATGAGTGAGATTAAACAGTCTTTAGAACACGTTTCTTTTCATAACTTTAGAACCACAAGTTCAATCTTCATAAAATTAAAAAGTTAATGATATTTCAGGTATCCGGTAATCTTAAACCAATTTTGTTCAAATCGGTAGTGTAGTTTTTGAGATAATGATGTGTTATGATTTTTTCATTTTGACACATAACCTCTAAACTATAAATCCGATTACAATAAAATTTAGTAAGGTATTATGGGACAAAAAGACCTTTCTTTTACAATTGATTTCATGAAAATCGGTTCAGCCATCTCTGAGAAAAGTGAGTGAGAATAAAAATCTGCACATACACACACACATACAGAAAATGCTCAGCTCGTCGAGCTGAGTCGAGTGATATATGCCATTCGGCCCTCTGGAGCACATTTATACTTTCGGTTTTGCAAGTGATTGCTAAACCTTTCTAGAAGAAAGGCAAAAAGATCACTCACCTCTCAATGCAAAAAAAAATCGCCGAAGAACTTCGCACAAGAAATTCATCAACGATATTTGATTTAAAAGTTCATGGAAACACCATACGAGAATCAGTTTCAGCTTTCATCGTAGAGGATATTTTGGTCTCCATGTCACATGCGAGAGAAACGTGCTCGGGATTCGAATCATTCGAACATCGTGTCGCCTTCATGCTTTTTCTGCGTTGCAAATAGATAGCCTATATCAACGAACGCGCGAACTCATATTGATATTCGGTTTTGATATTTTTCGTTTCACTCAACTGCCCGGCGCGAGCGGCTCGGGTGAGAATTTTGTTAGTAGTTGTTTGGAAGTCTTACAGATTCGACGTGCATTTACGGATGTGAGAGCAATTGGATGCGAGTTTTTGAGGAATGGATAATAATCGAAACCAAAGTAAACGGTTTAAAATCGAAAAAGCTATAGAAAAGAATAATAACTCATGGCATTGAATCGTCGTGCGCAATTGTGATTATGCATAAAGAAACAAACTGGCACTGACTTATGCAACTACTATGAGGCCCTACATTAGAACTACCCATCGGCACCTTCAGTGCACTTGTCGTATATGAAGGGTATAATATCAGTCATCTGGCTGAAGAGCGGGTAAAGATCGATATTTCGTCGAACAATATCACGAATGATTTTATGATAATTCATCTACGATATTTGCCTTGGATATGTCATGAGCGAATGTGATGTAAAGAGATAGAGAGAAAAACGATCTGATTGTTTCCGTATCCTCGCATCAGTGAGTTGCGCCAAGTCAAGTTCATGCAAGTTCGTTTTCACGCACCTCAAAGTTCAATCGGGATTTATCAGCATGTTAAACGAGCGACAGTTCAGAAGCGAAAACCTACCGCGTTTGAAATTGATTTTTCGCTGACAATTTCAACACTGCGTGGTAGGAGGTTAACATTGTCTTTTCTGAAGTTGATTGTATACCCAGACAAACCTGGCAATGGCTACACCTATGGCATGGACCAAGCTTTGTGGCATTAGAGGGCTACAGTTTGATCAATGTTTTGTAGTTGGTCTACTTAGTGCCGCGACAAATTTCCAAAAGGCACGGTTTCCTACCGTAGGACCTCGACGAATTTCTCTACTGATGTAGTCACCAGTGAGCCTAGGTACACGTACTCATCAATTATCTCGAATTCATCTTCGCTCATTTGAATACGTGGTAGGAGGTTAACATTGTCTTTTCTGAAGTCGATTGTATACCCAGACAATCAATTTACGCGTATAACGCAATCAGTCATCGCATTGTACGTGCATTCATACGTGATTGTCACATCGCATAAGATGCTGCGAATGTTGCTTATACGCATAAAAGTGGAGGCGATATGCGTGCATTTCCAAAATATCATAACACTTTTACGGTGAAAAAGTTAATATGTGCGACTTTCGTTCATTAAGCAGACAGTATGTGAAGTAGAGAGAGCGAAAAATAAGCGAACTGGAAATATGATACAGATTTGGAAAAATATACCGCATCTCGACGGGACTTTAACTGTTAAAGCTTTTTTTCTTATTCGAGTTGTTTTTCGAACTGAATTTCTATTTTAACAACGGCTTCTACCGTTATCACGCAAATTCATTAAGCAGACAGTATGAGCTGTGGGGAGTGCAAAAAATAAGCGGACTGGAAATATGATACTGATTTGGAAAAATATACCGTATCCCGACGGGACTTGAACCCGCAATCTACCTGTCTCCGGCATGGTGTTTTGACCAATATAACTACGGGGGACGGTGGTACTGTTCCACAATCTATATCGTATCAAATGGTAATTGGTCAAAACACCATGCCGGAAACAGGGAGATTGCGGGTTCAAGTCCCGTCGGGATGCGATATATTTTTTCAAATCTGTATCATATTTCCAGTCCGCTTATTTTTCGCACTCCCTACTGCTCATACTGTCTGCTTAATGATCTTATCCGAGTTGTTTTATTATTTGATGCGACTTCACAACTTCATATTTGCGATTTGAAACGAAACTATAAGCAATATATGAAAACACACAACGGGTTCTTTTATTACTTAATGCGACTTCATAGGTCAACATTGACGAATTATTTCAGATTTCTATGCGATGTTCGCCATGTATTCCTACGTGTCAGTTTATTAGAACATGCGATCAAGATCATTTCTTTTAATAAAAGAAAAAACAGCCAACAGTAGCAATTATTATATATAACTTATCCCTTGCTATTCATATTACAAGGAATAGTAAATTACAAATGAAGTCTTCAATTTTTAATTTTTTTTTTCTGTGGTTACACGCTGTAATATTTGGGTATCCATCCGGACTCGAACCTTGAACTCTTAGATTTTCAAGCAGCATTCATTCAACTCCTCCGTGATCTCGCTGTCGATAATCTCTAAGTTTTGGCAATAACTTTCTAATTGCATCGTATAATTTACCATGAGACATCGTTCAGCATGAATCTAATTAGATTTCGTATTGCGAGTTAGTTTATAAATTGATGAGCTGAGTCAATTGTTTAAACAAAATTAAGTGATTTTATCGTTTTTAACAGCAATTAACGATAAGTTTTCAACAAAGATATGAAGCAAAGTAGTGCATAATTGATCCGAGTTGTTCGCAGATGTTTTCTGTAGTTCATGTTTTTGAAAAGACGCAACTCCGTGTAGCGACTACATTTATATGTGATACGATGTAGTAATGCGGATGGTTTCGATTTCCACGCATAGTCGTCAATGTGTAAATTAACTGCGAGTTTGCATTGGAGAAGTTAATTGGTATTTCAATCCGGATTTATTACTTATTTATCAAAAGAATTCCGCAATACAACGTTGTATGCAATGAAATTGGTCATATAAGGTAATGATCTATCGTAGTACTTTGTGCAATATAAGCTGTGCAAACATTAGCGGCATCTAGTTATCATAAATTCAGTCGTTTACGGTGTTACAGAACGATGCCTTGTGCGACTAATTTTATATGCAATACGATGTGATACATAAGATTTTTTATTTTCACGTATAATCATCACTTTGTGAAATTAATAAGAGTTTGAAGAGACATGATATGACACGGTGCTCCCACAGACCGTTATTATAAAAAAATGTACCAAAGAATCAGAGTACACCATTCGATTTGTTATGACTTCCAGAATCTCTGGTCAAAAATTCAAATTCATCGTACGCTACATTTTTGAGTAATGCCCTTTTGAAGGTTGTAAGGTACAAAAAAGTGATATAAAAACGACGAAATACTTATTGTAAAGCACGTTTTTCAACCTACATTTTATGAAATAACTTCCAAAATAGTTTCTACGCATTCCAAGGGTTATATTTCGAGACATTAACAATTGGTGAAAAGATTTATTTGAAAATCCCACAGTGCACAGTGGTCTAAACTAGAAAAATCGTGATCGTTCTAGGTTTGACAGTGAAAAATTGATTTTATGTACTCAATGTCTTCAGCAAAAGTGTCTCATAGAACAAGGCCTCACTTTTGGCGTTTTTAGTTTTGCAATCAATTCACCTAACAGTTAGGTGAAAAAATAATTTTTTCTAATTTTCAATATACCAGATAGCTTTCTTCAGCATATTTGTGGAAAATTTTAGAAGAAAAACAATTGCTGAATACTGTGATCTGTACGTTGAACTCGACAAAATAGCGTTTTTTGTGGAACACCCCTCCTTACAATCAGTTTTTTGTCTATAATTTTGTCTGTTATGGTCAAAACAATTCAAAATGTTCTAAGATTTTATTCGTTCAACTAAGAGTCTCTCAAGACTTAATAAAATTTAGTGTTTTGACAATCATAAAAAAATTTATAGACAAAAAACTGATTTTAAAGAGAGGTGTTCTACAAAAAACTCAATTTCGTCGTGTCCAACGTACAGATAGGACATTGCAGTATTCAGAAATTGTTTATCTTTTAAAGTTTTCCACAACTTTGCTGAAAAAAGCTGGTATATTGAAAATTAGAAAAAAATATTTTTTTCATCTAACTGTTAGGTGAATTGATTACAAAACTAAAAACGCCAAAAGTGAGGCCTTGTTCTATGAAACACTTTTGCTGAAGACATTGAGTACATATAACCAATTTTTCACAGTCAAACCTAGAACGATCACGATTTTTCTAGTTTAGACCACTGTGCACTGTGAGATTTTCAAATAAATCTTTCCACCAATTGTTAATGTCTTGAAATACAACCCTTGGAATGTGAAGAAACTATTTTGGAAGTGATTTCATAAAATGTAGGTTGAAAAACGTGCTTTACAATAAGTATTTCGTCGTTTTTATATCACTTTTTTGTACCTTACGACCTTCAAAAGGGCATTACTCAAAAATGTACCGTACGATGATTTTGAAATTTTGACCAGACATTTTGGATGTCATGACGAATCGAATGGTTACTCAGATTCTTTGGTGCATTTTTTTATAATAACGGTCTGTTGGAGCACCGTGATAAGTTTATCTGTATTGCTATGCGAGTATGTTACACATATCGCAAGAAGTTCGCAAAACAACACAATATGCAATGAAACACTTGCGTTTTTTTTTCCTCATCTATAATTTATTTGACACGGCACAAATACAATTGAATGTTTAACGACGCCAATTATATCTGGTAGCTTACTTTCTAAAGTATCCTAATAACTAAAAGCAAATTTTTTATCCTCGCTGCCGACTACGAGCTGAAACTAAATCTAACTTAAAGCTAGAATGTTTTGAATTAAAGCACTGGTTTGTTGTTTGATGGTTTTCCATTGCCATAGGTAAGCAGCATATTGAATATGTTCCGCTGCTGGGCCAAGATATTACGGACTGGCATATTGGGTTGTCTCCCTCGGGCCCTGAGAGTATCGTGCGGGTCTAGTTGCTGTTTCCGGATCCGTGGTCTTAACGTGTTCTTGTCGTTTAGTTGGATGTAGGCGGAAGGGAATAGGATTAAACTGGGGCGTGGATGGATTTCAGGAAAACGTATATAAGGGACATGTAGGATAGGTCACGGCTCGCCAAGACATCACGAACAGGAACAGCCGGCTGTCTACCCTCGGCCTGAAGGGAAACTATTAATTTAGACCTGGCGTCACGGTGTACAGGGCATGACCAAACAACGTGCTCTATGTCGTGATAACCTTCACCACAGGCACAGGTACCACTTTTCCCGAGCCCAACACGACGGAGATGCGCGTCAAATCTATAGTGATTGGACATAAGCCGGGACTTCACGCAAATTAAATCCCAACCTACATCCAACCCCTTGAACCACGGGTTCGTCGATACCTTGGGGATTATGGAATGTAACAACCTTCCCAATTCCCCTCTGGTCCAAGCATTTTGCCAACTGATGATCGTATTCTGACGTACAAGTGCGAAAGATTCATTAAAGGCAATTGGTCTTTCATAAATATCACCGTTTGTTGCGCCCACCTTAGCCAAAGAGTCCGCTTTCTCATTACCCGGTATCGAGCAGTGAGTAGGGACCCACGCTAAGGTAATCTGATACGATTTTTCGGATAAAGCACTCAGATGTTCCCGTATTTTCCCCAGGAAATACGGAGAGTGCTTAACATCTATCATCGATCGGAGAGCCTTAATGGAGCTGAGACTGTCCGTAAAGATGAAATAATGGTCCGTGGGCATTTTTTCGACAATCTCAAGGGTGTACTGAATTGCAGCTAATTCTGTGACGTAAACAGAAGCAGGATTATCGAGCTTATGAGAGACGGTTAAATTGTTATTGAAAATACCGAAGCCAGTGGACCCATCAAGAAGTGATCCGTCAGTGTAAAACATATTGTCGCAGTTGCTGTTTCGAAATTTATTGGAAAAAATTTTGGGGATCTGCTGCACGCGTAAATGATCCGGGATTCCACGAGTTTCTTATATCATGGATGTATCGAAAAACACAGTAGAATCAGAAGTATTCAATAAGTTGACACGATTTGGGGATTCGAAGAAGGGTTATTATTTTGGGATATGTGATTGAAATACAATGTCATAAAATGGGTTTGAGAATTAAGTTCGATTAACCTTTCAAAATTTTCAATCAAGGGACGGTTCAAGACCACACATTAGATAAGAATACGAGAAGACAGGCTCCAGAAGCGGTTTTTCAATGGTAGAACTCCAGCTAAGACCTCCAAACTCATCGTATGGGTCGATTGCGTGCAACCCAAGGCGATACGCTCCAGTTTGATCATATGTGTGTTTGCTGCGGAGCGGAAACAGAAACACCCGTACTCAATCACAGACAATATCGTTGTTTGGTAAAGCCTTATAAGGTCTCCTGGGTGGGCTCCCCACCATGATCCGGTTATTGTACGAAGAAACCTAGAAAAAAATACTATCTCAGTCTTCTCCGGAGAGAATTCGATACCTAGCTGTAAAGCCCAAGCAGAGAAACACTTGCGTTGCTAGAGGATGGTGATGTGCCATAGAACTTTATACGAGGTTAGCCGTGCAATCTTATGCGATTTTAGTAGGAGTAGGCTGGGTTTGTTATAAAGAATTTAGTCTTTAACGGTGTTGCAAAATTATGCCTTTTGCGACTGAATTAATATGCAATACGATGTAATATGCAAACTTATATTTTATACGTATAATCACTTTGTGGAATTACTACTGGCACGATATGAGTTTATCTGTATTGCTATACGAGTATATTACACATATCGCATGAAGTTCGCAAAACTACACCATATGCGATGAAACACATACTTTGTCCATACAGCTATACGATATTGATGCAACATAGAACTTTATACGAGGTAATCCGTGCAATCTTATGCGACTTCTGGTTGTCAGGGTAGGCTTCTGTGCATCATCCCGGTTACAGTAATATCCACATTGAGTGGTATTCGACAATTTTGGGCTGTTTTCCAGAGAGCAGAAGTCGCTGCAGAATGGCATGCTAATTCATTACTAGTCTCTGGGTAGTCCAATCAATGCTCGAAAGATATGCGGAAAGGGCAACGAAATCGATCTTGCGGTAATTCAATTCCTGTCTTGACGGTGAGACATACACTGGAGTGGAAGCTGGACAGTTGGAAACAGGCAGCTTAATTACTAGAGGAGGATGATGCGAATCAGGTTGAATCAGCGGCATTTCACAACTATCAACCAAAACGTTACTACCACTAGTGCAGAAAACAAGATCCAACACTCTTCCAAGATAATTACGCTGCAAGTTAGCCTGATATAGGTCTAGAAAGTCCATCCCATCAATCAATGTTGCATTACTTGCAGAGAGCTGGGCAGGATTAGTATGCTGTATCACACCGTTGCATATGTCCCAGGCGATTCGAGGCTGGTTATAGTCGCCGCAAACAACTACCGTGCTATCAGGACAACTATCGTCACAAAATTCGCGAACAGAAGCAACATGTGCATCGATGACAGATGCATCGTTACTTTTGTCCGGTGGTATATATACGGCGCACAGTAATATTTTCTTAGAACGAATAGTCGCTCGAACGCATACCTGCTCTAAATGCCTTCCGTGTGCGGGTACAAAAAGAGTACATGGGAATTGTTTGTCCACAGCAATCAAAACACCTCCGAAAGAACGTTTCTCACTATTCATGGCGCTCCTGTCGCACCGAAAAACACTGTATGAGTTCCCAAAAAGCTGGAGCGAATGGATGCGGTCGTCTAAGCCGGTTTCGGTGAGAATGATGACATCGTACATGCTGTCTTCAGCGTGAAGAAAAAACTCGTCGATTTTCGTTCGCAGTCCCCGCACATTCTGATAGTTGATCCAGATGTTGCACGTATCATGGCGGCGATCAGAAATGCTAGAACTTGAAGGATGGTCAGGTACCGATAGTTCAGAAATTAAATCATACATGCCTGAAGCAGCAGGCTGGAAGCCCCCTTCCCGCACTCCGACCACAGGATCGGGACGATGACGATGTTGAAGATCTGCACAATGCGCGACTGTGGCGGGGGGGTCAGAGGCTTCCATAGTGCCTGTTAAAGGGTGTCCCGAGTCCAAAGCATCAGCAACAGGAACATTATTTGGCAGCCAGTCATCTTCGTCGAAAGTCTCGTAAACAGTAAATTTAAGTTGTCCTAGTCCGTTGTCGGTTGAATCATTCACATTAATTGCAGAGCAGGCGAGTTCCCAAACTAATTTTTTGGCAGGTCAACAAATTCTCTAAACAGCATACCAGTGGGCCATGAAGCAGGGTCCAGTGCAACATTTTTCAAATTTGGATCCAAGCCGATTTTGTATGACACATAAGAAAAGTTTGATGTATCAATTCCCTTACGCACAAGCCGAACGGCAGCAACAGGCTCAGTGGTATGCAAACAGCGCGAGACGATTTTTTGTATGTCACTGTCGGTAAGCAGTGGATTCAGTCCAGATAGGTACAGCCAAAAACGATTCTGTGCAGCGACAGGAACAATCGAAGATACCGACAAATCACTCAGATCAATGTTATTTTCACCACGATCGGCTTCGATTTGAATAGGCTCAGTACGACGACGTTTTGAATTTTTTATTGGCCATACAGGCGTAGTGGACAAAGTAGAAGGTGTACCAAGCAAGGGATTCTCATTTGTCGGTTTGTGGGGCAAATTATCAATTTTTTTGCTCAATTCACCAACGACATCGAAGAGCTTCTGAACCTGTGCTGGTAAGTCGGCGATAGACTGTGGCTGTGTGGATTCGTTTGGTGGTAAATCTGTCACATACTCGCGAACAGATCGACCGTTCAAAACTTCTCGGCAGGTTGGACAAATAAACATTATTTTGCCTTGCACGAAAAATTCTTTGCAAACGCGACTATTGATACCACAGCATTGTTGGTTGATATGGAAACATGTTTCACAAAAACCGCAACGGATGGGTTCCAAATCATTTATGACAAGTTTACACTCTCCGCACAGTTTCTTCTCCATTCTCTTATGGTTCAGCAAACGGTAGCAGTACTTGACGAATGTTGTTGTCGCAAAAAACAACAATAGCAGCCGAAACAGAGATAAGATTTATCTGTTAGCGAGGATAAATTGGTGATTTTATGAAACTCCACGATATCCGACTTTTGAAATAGTTGCACTTCACTATGCACACGATATAAATGCGATATAAGCGATTATACTGAATAAAAAACACGTTATTTCAGCGACGGAAATTCGTTGTTGTTAACACAAACTTAACGAAACAGAACGAAAACCTTCCTCTAATAAAAACAAAACGCTTTCATTCATACTCCTCTTCAAAATAAATGATGTCGTTGAATATAATAAACGCATCACAAACGTAGTGGAGTAGATATGTCAGTTTCGTTTATTTTTTACACTTTTGACCAAATTCCGGCGCATATAGGTCAAATTTTGTGTGTTCTATCATTTAATCACAAAAAAACACAAATCCGATTTTCGATGTGACTTCTACAGAAATGTCCCAACTTTCATTTAAAAATATTAAAATATTAAATTTGATATTCTACACTCAAAAACTTTTCTTTTTAAAACAAAAAGTGATATGAAAAACATCAGTCATCTCAGATTTTTTTCAAGATAAGTTTGCCTATAACTCTTCTAAACAAATCGAAGTTTAGCACTCTTACAAAAGTTTCTCTAACAAAATATTTTCCATGTATGACGTGGTTTCAAGGTTTTTGCTTCTGAGACGATAAGTATTCAAAAACAAAAAAAAGTTTTTGAAAAAAACTATTGATTTCCGGTTTCTTTCAAAATAACTTTTTGCATTTCTCCTAGAAAGGTATAGCAATCACTGGAAAAACCAAAGGTATAAAAGTGGTCCCAATTGCCAAATGTCATATACCACTCGACCCCTTTCGACGAACTGAGCATTTTCTGTATGTATGTATGTATGTATGTGTATATGTGTGTGTGTGTGTGTGTGTGTGTGTATGTGCACAACTTTTTTTTCTCACTTACTTTTCTCAGAGATGGCTGGACCGATTTTCACAAAATTGATTGCAAATGAAAGGTCTAAATGCGCCATAGGTTGCTATTGAATTACTGTAGCGGTCATAGTATTTCAAGAATTTGTTTAGAATTAATTTATAATCGATCAACACAATTGTGTTGCGCAAAGATGTAGACAACCGTAGTTTGTCGTATCTGTCGCAACACCCTAGCGCACGCGTCTCTCCGAGAATGTGCATCTCTATATAAGCGGTTGAGAAAACCCGAAGTAGTTCCCATATAGAATTGCCAAAAAATGATTGGAGAGGGACAGATAGGGCCTAATGACGGCAGCCAAAATTAACAACCAGCAGAATTGTAGATTTCCGAATATTCCCGACGAGATTTGCGGGAAATTACGTACTTCCTGTAAATTCGTACGAAATCACCTTCCCTGATCTGAGGACTAATAAAGATCGTTCATTTCGTCCTAGATCGTTAAGCAATTTGGAAGTGTCGCGTTGAAAGTCAGTTGTCCGTTGTTTCTTAGTTACTTGTCGTAATTCCTTGTTCTTCAATTTACAATAGGCTCGTTACAAAGTGAAGTCTAATTGATTTAGGGGCCATCCACATACCACGTGGACAGCTTAGGGGGGGGGGGGGGTTAGCTAATGTCCACGGTCCATACAATTTTTTTAGAATTTATATGGACAGTTGTCCACGGAGGGGGAGGGGGGGTATGTGGATGGCCCCTTATTTAGTTAAAAATTGTGTGCAAAGTAGAAAAGTAAATGTGCTCAAAGTTCAAAGCCATTGACCCCGACCATATGCCAATGACCCCGTTTGTACAGGCACAAGGCTGCGCACTCTCACCCACAGCCGAACGAGCGAGAGCAGCGGTAATAGTCATAGAATATGATTGTAATCGGATTTTTAGTCTAGAGGTTATGTATCAAAATGTAAAAATCACGGAACAATATCTCAGAAACCACATAACCGATTTCAATAAAACTGGTTTCAAATGAACGAGCTACCTAAAAACCCTTAACTTTTGAATTTTATGAAGATTGAATATGTGGTTCAGAAGTTATGGAAAGAAACGTGTTCAGGAGACTATTTAATCTCACTCATGTTTCTCAGAGATGACAGGACCGATTTTTATAAAATCAGTGTCATATGGAAGGTCTAGTTGCCCCATAAGACCCTATTGATTTGTTTTGCAAATGGATTATTCTTTTGCCTCTTATGTTTAAAAATGTGAAATCCAGGTATGAAAAGAAACATATTCCGAAGACTACTTGGACTCACTCACTTTTCTCAGAGATGGCTGAACCGATTTCCACAAAACTAGTGTCAAATGAAATGTCTAGTTGCCTCATAACACCCTATTGAATTTTGCTGTAATCGGACTGTAACTTCGTCTGTAATGTATCGAAATGTGAAAATAACGAAACTTCATTATCTTAGAAACTACACAACCGATTTGAACAATATTGATATCATATAACGGGCTAGTTAAGGGTTAACTGATGAATTATGATTAAACACGTGGTTTCAAATTTTGGCTGCCCTATACGTTCTCTTTTCATTTGATTGTAATCAAACTTAAGCAACCGTTATGTATTCAATTGTTAAAACAACGAAAGTCTATTATCTCAAGTATTATACGACTTATTTGAACATAACTAGTGTCATACAAACGAGTCATCTCTCAAACTTACAAATATCAAAATAGTCAACCAAAGAACAGGGGAGCTGACAGGTCTAACGTCGTTGGTGGAGACTAGTGGCTTTTTCGCTTAGACAGTCATTTAGAAATATCATCATGAGCTAAAGGGGCCAGATTTTATTGGTGGCTTTGGCTAACCACGACCTAGACCTGGCCAAAATCGGTGCTGAAATTATTTACAGCCTTTAAGGTATGAAATCGATAATCTGTAGTTCAGGAATCATCACGGACGGAAGAGCAGACAATGTCTACATTAATGGCAACCATAATGCGGTCCCCTATACTGTAACACGAGCGGGTAGAATCATTACCTCAACCATTTGCGGGAGGACCAATGTATTTATGAACGAGATTAGACAAGAGCACAAGGAAGGCAGTGTTACCTTGCGCTGATCAATTAGTTTCTATTCTGTCACAGGCCTCCAACGCCACCATTGGTAGGAATCATCATGTTATGTTTAACATCTCATTGTATCTCAGACGCTGACCAGAACTGCCGTAATCTCGCAGACTGACGTAAGCGTCATTTTTTCAAATATGGGGTTCTAATGCCAATTTGTTCGTTATTCGAAGAACCATCTCTTGGTATCTTTCTTTTAGCTGCAACTTATTCGTACGTTGCATAAAATCAAGAAAACAAAATGACGTATGTACCATTTCAATACAAAAGTGACAAGTAACCCGTTCGTTTTTGGGCCGTATTGAAAAACTGATCAAATGGATGTACGTCATAATGTTATATCACGGCAGAGAAGTGGTCAGTCAACCTACTGAACATCCAAAAGAGTGACGACAGCCACTCATCATGACCACCATCTTTCTTCAATAGTAATGTAAGAGACTTTCCAAACGTTCCTTTACCTAGATATATTCAAGAAGAGATTTTAGCCGTCGAAATGAAGAGGTGTTACCGAATTCTCGTTTCTTTTGCCAATATCGCCTATTTACCAAACTTAATATTCGCTGCACAGAAAGAATTACGTAATTTTTTCTACGTTTTATAAGTGTTTCTAATCACGATTGTATTCTCAATGAGTGACAACAACTTAAACAATGGTTTATTTTCAGGCTCACCAATAATATTAAACAGTGTGGAAGCCATGAACAGCCGACTTCGAAATGGATTTTCAAAGGCACAAGATACAGTAATAGTTAATGGGTCACCTATGAAAGAGCGGTGAAGCAAACATAAAATAGCGAACGCATTAACTATGCCCGAGTGTTGTGCTTTTAAAAACTCGAAGAAGTGGCTCGAAGTCCGCCATTTGTAGTTCCAGCGCCATTCCACGTTAGCAATTCTGAATTCTTTAATAGCTCAATAGCTTCCTCTAGACAAAATAAACAACTTTTATAGTGAAACTTGCTAGAGTCACGTAATGAAGCTTTTCCGTGTAATTGTAACTGACGATATTCTGGCGATCGGCAGGAGGAAGTTCGATTTAGTAATGCAGTAAGCGTGTAAAGGAAGGATCAAGTATACACAAAATTGTCATTTTCTTGGGGCAGGCCAATGGGGAGAGGGGCTAGGGTTTAGGCTCTCCCGTAGCGTCTTTAATCTTCAATATAAGGGTTCTGTGTTACTGTTTATGTCATGCGCTCAATAAAAAATTGGATATTGTTCGCGAATAGACCTTTGACAGAACTACGCAACGGTATTATTAAATAGTACGTGCGTTGCATGGTAAGCGGTAATGCCAATAATAAAAATAAATACTCATCTTTTATGTTGCTCTCTCCTGTTCTCTCTCTGCTATATTATCCCACATTCATATCTTTACTACAACTAACCCGTATTAAAAAAGAGTAAGTTGAGTGCGCCCAACCACTTTCATTCTCTCTTAACCTGCCTCTCTCTAAAATGTTCTCCCGCTCTACTTTAGTCCTATAACGGGCGAGAGTGACAATAGTCAAGTTCGCCAAAGCACATTGTTTAGAATATCGACCTCAACCTTTTTTAAAATCAAACAGAATTAAACAAGTCATCATATTTTGTCTCTTTTGTTTTGTTTCTGGCCGTAAGTACAGAAATAGACATGGGATATAATACAAAATTGCAATGGTTTGGATATGAACTTCTTGTTTGTCCAGTTAACGTAGATACCAACGTTTTAGATAACTGCAACAGCGATTATTGATTCAAAAAATATGATAGGTCGCTGTCTACGTCGGGTACATGCCACTTACCAAATTTAACCACGCGTTTGTGGTTAGAATCTGATTCTTCTCATCCTAAAAATACGTGTATTTTTTAGATTCAAAATACGATAGACAATTAATAGCTGACTCTCATATCTAGAATTACTTCAAAAATGTATTATTTTTTTCTGAACTGAATGTCTGTAAATTTCCTGCCGTTCCTGTGTAGTTATACTTCTAAGGGCCACGAAAATTGCTCTAAACTTACCACATCTATTATTTGCTGTAGAGTCAACCCAAATTTTACCTCCAGGGCTTCGGATTCATTCGCAACAGGACGCTCTAGCGTATTATATGTCGCTAATAAATGGTTTAAAAGTCGTTTCTCATGCGGACCTTGTAAGCTATCTGCAAAACAAATAAACAAAATCACGGTTAACTTCATCGAATATCTATATTTATATTTATAACAAACGCCGACAAACAGTCTAAAGACTATTTAAAATTTTTTTTCGTCGGCACATGCATTGTGTACAATTTATAATAATAGAAATCTCACAGTTCTAGATAAGAGATATTTAAAAAAAATGGCTCGATTATCCGGAAGGTTCGATTATCCGGAGCGAAATGTTTTTTTAAAACTCCGGATAATGGAGTCCGACCTGTACATATATATATATATATATATATATATATATATATATATATATATATATATATATATATATATATATATATATATATATATATATATATATATATATATATATATATATATATATATATATATATATATATATATATATATATATATATATATACTATATATATATATATATATATATATATATATATATATATATATATATATATATATATATATATATATATATATATATATATATATATATATATATATATATATATATATATATATATATGTATATATATACTCATCTGTCTGCTGGACACTACGGGCAAGGTGCTTGAGAGGATTATCCTCAACAGACTGATGAAGTACACAGAGGGTGTAAACGGTCTGGCAAGTAACCAGTTCGGCTTCCGGAAAGGTAGATCCACGCTGGATGCTATTCTCTCTGTCACCAAGACGGCAGAGGTAGCACTCCAGCGTAAGAGTTGGGGCATTCGCTATTGCGCAATCGTCACGCTTGACGTGAAGAATGCATTCAATAGCGCCAGTTGGGACTCCATAGCGCTCGCGCTTAGGAGCATCCACGTACCGGTGTCGTTGTACAAGATTTTGGAAAATTATTTTCAGAATCGGGTACTAGTTTACAACACGGAGGAGGGTCAGAAGTGCGTCCCAATCACCGCAGGGGTACCGCAAGGTTCCATCCTGGGCCCGGTGTTGTGGATTGTCATGTATGACGGGGTGTTGAAACTAAAGTTCCCTGTAGGGGTTGTGATCGTCGGTTTCGCAGACGACATCACGCTAGAGGTCTACGGCGAGTCGATCGAAGAGGTCGAGTTGACGGCCGCGCACTGCATACGCAAGGTCGAAAACTGGATGCACTCTAGGAAACTGGAGTTAGCGCACCATAAAACGGAGGTTACGGTTGTGAACAACCGCAAATTAGAGCAACAGGCGGTGGTCAGAGTCGGTGACTGCACCATTACCTCAAGGCGTTCCTTGAAGCTCTTGGGGGTTATGGTTGACGATAAGCTCACATTTAAGAGTCACGTCGACTATGCCTGTAAGAGGGCTTCAACGGCCGCTGCAGGACTATCACGAATGATGTCCAGTAGCTCAGCGGTATATGGCAGCAAGCGTAAACTTCTTGCCAGCGTGGTTTCGTCCATACTTAGGTATGGTGGGCCAGCGTGGTCCAAAGCGTTAGGTACCAACAGTCATCGTCGAAAACTGGAAAGTACCTACCCATGTGCCTGAGGGTTGTGAGCGCGTACCGTACAGTGTCATACGACGCAATCTGCGTCCTGTCCGGCATGATGCCTATCAGCATAGCCATTAAGGAGGACGTAGAATGCTTCGATCAACGTGACACAAGGGGTATACGAGGCACCAGAAGGTCATTCTCGATGATCAGATGGCAGCAGGAATGGTCCAATTCCGCAAAGGGTAGATGGACGCATCGACTTATTCCGGACGTATCCGGATGGGTCGGGAGGCGCCATGGAGAAGTTAACTTCCACTTGACACAGATTCTGTCAGGTCATGGTTGCTTCAGGCAGTATCTACACAGATTTGGGCAGGCGGGGTCCCCCATGTGTCCCGAGTGCGCGGATGCGGAAGAAACTGCTGAGCATGTCTTCTTCGTGTGCCCTCGTTTTGTGCATGCGCGGAGCGACATGATGGTAGTGAGCGGGCCAGACACCACTCCGGACAACCTAGTTCGGAGGATGTGTAAAGACCCAAACATTTGGAGGGCGGTTTGTACAGCCGCCTCTCAAATAGTTTTAGAATTGCAAAAAAGGCGACAGGTTGACCACCGACACGCCAGTGTTAGCTAACGGCCAGTCTCCAGGTTAGTTAGCTAAGTTAGCAAAGAGATCTATAGAACCAAGAGGGTGCACAGAGCACAAAAGCCGCTCCCCGAAGCAATACCTAGCGGTGGTCCCGGGGAGTACTATGGGCTGGAGACTGGAGGGGTTTTAGTGGGTCCGGTCACTGATTCAAACCAACCCCACACTTAGGTAGGCAGTCGAAACGGTTCATCACTCCGAACGTTTCTATGACTCGTAAAATACTGGATCTTTCAAAAAAAGATCTAAGCACGTATACTGGTTTAATAACAGGGCATTGTCCGAGCCGTTATCATTTGAAGGTTATGAAAAAACTTCAAGATGATACATGTCGAGTATGTGGCATGGAAAAAGAAGACTCGGAACATCTGTTATGCCGATGTCCGGCAATTTTTATCAAAAGATATAAGTTCTTCGAGAGAGGTCTTCTGGAACCCTCTGAAATCTGGAGAACAAATCCCAGTACGGTTGTGCGCTTCATACGAAGTATAATACCGGACTGGACTAATGCTATTGGCCAGACTATAACGACCACTTCCAATAGTGATACGTTATCCTGACTAAGCAAAATTAAA
>NC_073696.1:139879820-139892320 GCF_029784165.1 Wyeomyia smithii | reverse complement strand
AGTCGTATGCCTTCTTATAGTCGATGTACGCCATGCCAAGGTTTCTCTGTTTCCGGCTTGCCTGACCAACAATAACTGCATCAATGATGACTTGGTCTTTGCAGCCTTGCGTGTTTTTCCGGCAGCCTTTCTGTTCTTCGGTCATCACCTGGTTGGCGTCGCAATGGTCCTGTATTTTTCTTGTAATTACCGACGAGAGCACTTTGTACAAGCTTGACAAACAGGTTATTGGCCTGTACTTGGCTGGGTCAGCTGTATTACGGTCCTTGGGTAGAAGATAAGTTACCCCTTTAGTGATGAATTCAGGGAGCTCTTGGGGATCTCTCAGCACCCTGTTGAAACAATCCGCTATGCGCCCATGGACTGTGGAGAACTTTTTATACCAGAAATTGTGCACAAAATCAGGTCCTGGTGCTGCCCAGTTCCTGGTATACCGTGTAGCCTCACGAATATCCTGGGCGGAAACTGCTACAACGGGCATGCGTTCAATTCCACCACTGTATTCCTCTTCTTCTACCAACCACATCCCGTTGTTATTGTGTTGAGCGGGGTTCTCCCATAAATTGGCCCAAATCTGTGTTACTTCGCCAATCTCAGGGAGTCCCTCGCTGTAGTCCGGATTTCTGTTCTGAATGTGATTGTAGAACTCTCGTTCGTTAGTCCTGAACATCCGATTTTGTTCTTTCCGCTTCGAACATTCACTATAACGTCGCATCCGTTTAGCAAGAGCACTTAACCGCTGTACGTGGGTGTCGAGGATCTCTGTGAGGTTGGGTTCACTAAGATCACGGAGCTCTGCGGGCTTAACAATTTCAGCTACTTGACGAACCAGCCTTCTTGATCGGTTCCCCCTGGTGTATTGCGTTAACCGACCAATTTTTGCCCGTAGTGATGCAACTCGGGATTCCAATCGTCGCATCCACGCAGGCTTTTGTTTGCTGGGGCGAGTGCGACTTTCGTCGTTACCTTGGGGGTAGGTGCGCAATCCCAGCGTTCTCACGACGGCTACAGCTGCACAATACACCATGCACTGCAGTTCCTCTAGGTTCTGCACGACTTCCGAATACTGTGACAGAATATCCCGGTTAAGAATGCTTACTGCATTCGTCAGCCGGTAGGTATACTGAAGCTTTGGTATCCTGTGTGGGGATAAGGGATCCGTTCCCCGAAACTGTGTAACCGCCGCATCCATATGGAAAGCTAGTTCGTCTCGTAGCTGTTGTTCCAGGCTCACTGTTGGTTCTGGAGTAGCCAGCTCTTCTGCTGGCTCCTCTACTGGCATGTCTACGGTTAGATCCAGCCCAACAGAACTCCTTCTCGACATATCGCTCGATCTGTTCCCTGTACTCCAAAGTTCCCTCTGCACTTCCAGCTTGATTGTGTCCAACTCGGCGGCTGTGAGCATATTATTCGTCAGTATTGCTCGTCGTCGGGTGTACAGCTTGTTCCGATCAATCTGGTTGGCATATCGTGGGAACCGCTCATTGAACATGTCCAGCATTCTAGACCTGCCAGACATATCCGTCTCCAATCTCGTGCAAACGTAGTGGCAACGAATCACGTACATGTTCATCTCTCTCGTCCACATGATCCGCTGCCGTGGGCGGCCTGCCAAAGTGAGCGACTGACGGCGGTCAGTTGCAGCATCGTTAGCAGGTGCAGCATTGCCTGGGTGGTGTCTATCGCTGCCTTGTCTGTATTGCGTATAGTTTACGGGCTGAGCCCGTTGCCTGGAGGGCCGCTCTTGCACCTCGTCATCCTCCAGACGCTGGCCGCTCGCTCTGTCCCCCGTTCCAGGACCAGCTCCAGTAGGGGCTCCCTCCTCGGGCGGCCGCATGGGTCTTCTTCTAGTGAATCGTGTCTCCATTGTGGGTGAATTTTTTGATCGGAAGCCTAACCGGTTGATGAGGTCTTGGGCTAAGGTACTTATGGCGGTACCACTTCGCTTGTCAGGACTGGTATTCGGATATTGTGGTATTTCTAGGAAACTCAACAGGGCCCACTGTTAGGTCTCGCCACATCTATAGACCATCCCCGCTGCTTGTCCGGGGTTGCTTATTCAAGTATTCGCAACTAACCATTATATCTAATGGCCGTGCCGTGATCCGCAACCTACGACCCGCTCGGTAGCTAGCAGCTAAGCTCCGTTGAGTCCTCACCTACTCACACGGGCCGAGTTATTATTATTATTATTATTATTATTATTATTATCATTATTATTATTATTATTATTATTATTATTATTATTATTATTATTATTGTTATTATTATTATTATTATTATTATTGTTATTATTATTATTATTATTATTATTATTATTATTATTATTATTACTATTTTTATTATTACTATTATTAGTATTATTATTATTATTATTATTATTATTTTTATTATTATTATTTTTTTTTTCTTCATCTATAGTTTATTTGACACGGCACAAATACAATTCAATGTTTAACGGCGGTAGCTTACTTTCTAAAGTATCTTAATAACTAAAAGCAAATTTTTTATCCTCGCTGCCGACTACGAGCTGAAACTAAATCTAACTTAAAGCTAGAATATTTTGCATTAAAAGCACAGGTTTGCTGTTTGATGGTTTTCATTGCCATAGGTAAGCAGCATATTAAATTTGTTCCGCTGCTGGGCCAAGATATTACGGACTGGCATATTGGGTTGTTTCCATCGGGCCTTGAGAGTATCGTGCGGGTCTGATTGCTGTTTCGGATCCGGGGTCTTAACGTGTTCTTGTCGTTTGGTTGGATGTAGGCGGAAGGGGATAGGACTAAACTGGGGCGTGGATGGATTTCAGGAAAACGTATATAAGGGACATGTAGGATAGGTCACGGCTCGCCAAGACATCACGAACAGGAACAGCCGGCTGCCTACCTTCGGCCTGCAGGGAAGCTATTAATCTAGTTTAATTAATTGTGTTTGAAGCTGAGCAGGTTCATGCTTCCTAGAAAAAACTACTATCTCAGTCTTCTCCGGAGAGAATTCGATACCTAGCTGTAGAGCCCAAGCAGACAAATTGTCCAAGGTATCTTGCAATGGTCCTTGCAAATCGGCAGCTTTGGCTCCTGTAACAGAGATTACACTGTCGTCTGCAAGTTGTCTTATCGTGCATGAATTTGCCAGACATTCGTCGATGTCATTTACATAAAAATTGTAAAGAAGGGGGCTTAAACATGAGCCCTGGGGAAGACCCATGTAGCTAATGCGAAAAGTTGCCAAATCGCCGTGCGTAAAATGCATGTGCTTTTCGGACAACAAATTGTGCAAAAAATTGTTCAAAATTGGAGAAAATCCTTGTCGGTGAAGTTTACCCGAAAGAATGTCAATAGAAACGGAATCAAAAGCCCCCTTAATGTCCAAGAACGCAGACGCCTTTTGTTCTTTGCGAGCATACGCCAGCTGAATATCTGTTGAAAGCAACGCAAGACAATCATTCGTTCTTTTGGCACGGCGGAAGCCAAATTGAGTATCCGATAGTAGGCCATTTGATTCGACCCAATGGTTTAAACGACGGAGTATCATTTTTTCCATCAATTTCCCGATACAGGATAGCATTGCAATCGGCCTATAAGAGTTGTGATCAGAAGCTGGTTTCCCTGGTTTTTGGATGGCGATCACCTTCACTTGCCTCCAATCCTGCGGTACAATGTTTTGCTCCAGGAACTTATTGAACAAGTTCAACAAGCGCCTCTTGGCATTGCCGGGTAGATTCTTCAACAAGTTGAATTTGATTCTATCTAACCCAGGCGCGTTATTGTTACAGGACAGGAGGGCAACTGAAAATTCTGCCATCGTAAAAGGTGATTCTATCGCGCCGTGGCCCGGAGACGCATCGCGAACAATGTTTTGCTCAGGAACAGAGTCCGGACATACTTTCCTGGCAAAATCAAATATCCACCGACTTGAAGACTCCTCGCTTTCGTTGACCGTTACGCGATTCCGCATTCTTCGGGCTTTAGCCAGGCTTTTAAGCTTGGTATTAAGCTCCGAATACCGTATATAGTCGTCGGGTATACCTTCCTTCTGGTAGGCCTTAAACGCGTCGGATCTTTGCGTGTAGACATCGGAGCACTCTTGGTCCCACCACGGGGTGGGAGGCCGTTCTTTGATCGTTACGCCGGGATATTTCTTCGTTTGGGCTTGCAACGCGGCGTCGAGAATCAAACCCGCGAGGAGGTTGTATTCTTCAAGTGGTGGATGATGTTGAATCGACTCGACCGCTTTTGAAATCATTTCCTCGTATAACTTCCAATCGACATTCCGTGTGAGGTCATACGGAATGTCAATTGGTCGCATGCGAGTCGACCCGTTATTAATTGAAATAAGAATAGGCAAATGGTCGCTACCGTGAGGATCAAGGATTACCTTCCATGTGCAATCCAACCGTAGCGACGTCGAACATAAGGATAGATCCAAAGCGCTTGGGCGCGCTGGAGGTTTCGGGATACGTGTCATTTCACCGTTGTTTAAAATAGTCATGTCGAAGTCATCGCAAAGGTTATAGATTAAAGAGGAGCGGTTATCATTGTATGGGGAACCCCAAGCCACGCCATGAGAGTTAAAGTCTCCCAAAATCAAACGTGGCGAGGGAAGAAGTTCTATTAAATCAAAGAGCAACCGTTGCCCAACCTGTGCTCTGGGAGGAATATATATTGAGGCAATACAAAGCTCTTTACCTTGTATTGTCATTTGACATGCGACAACTTCGATGCCTGGAATCGAGGGGAGGTTAATACGATAGAAAGAATAGCACTTTTTAATCCCTAAAAGTACTCCTCCATATGGGGTGTCTCGATCAAGGCGAATAATATTAAAATCATGGAAGTTGAGATCAATATTTGAAGTAAGCCAAGTTTCACAAAGGGAAAATGCATCGCATTTGTTTTTATTTATCAAAACTTTAAACGAATCAATTTTTGGTAAAATACTTCTACAATTCCACTGTAAGACAGAGATAGAATCCTTCATATACGCAGTTGAATTAGGCATCGAAGGATACAATCGCTGCAAGGAGGGGCCATTGGGCAGTCAACTGCTTCAAAAATGATCTAACTGTTGGGAGGAATGCTGTAAGAAAAATTTTAATTGGATCGGGTACATTGAAATTTTCAAAAATCCAGTCCACAATGTCAGAAAATTTCACTAATCCAGAGGTTGTTTCATCAACTGGGAGTGCAAAAGGAACAACTGGGGTTTTAGATGTTTAGATGACTTTAAATTTGCAAGCCCAGGAGAAGTTTGCTTCGGTTTTTCCGCAGCACTGTTTGGTTTGTTCGTACTTTTCATTACACTTTGGGAAATCTTAGGACCTTTACGGGGAAGTTTAGGAGAAGAAACATTTTTCCTCTTCCTAGACTCCCCAGGATTGGCATAAGATGTTCCCGCTAATGAATCGTCAGAATCGGTTTCATCAGAGGGCAACAGATCGAAGGGGTTCGATGTTATGGTAGAAGTGGTCACGGTCTTCTTCAGCATCTCAGCGTAAGAACGCTTTGAACGCTCCTTAAGTGACCGCTTGATTTTATCTCTGCGCTGCATGTACACCGGGCATGTGGAGAGCTCATGCTGGTTTTCCCCACAGTGAATACATTTTTCAGCATTAACACTGCAAGAATCTTCCGCATGAGTCTCCCCACACTTGCTACATCGTGCCTTACTGCAGCAGTAGGCGGCTGTGTGGCCTAACTGCTTGCAATTGGTGCAATTCATAACACGGGGTACATACAATCGCACAGGCAGACGAACCCGGTCGATCGAGACGTGGCTAGGGAGTGCAGATCCGGCAAACGTAACGCGAAACGAGTCTGACGGAGTGTAAACTTTTTTACCGCCGACGAGAGACATGGACCGCAATTGCTTACAATCCAAAATCTTCGCCTGTGTTTCGGTATTTTTGAAGCAACCGGTTGCGCTTTTTAGGATACACTCGACAGACAGACTCGAATCGGTTATGACACCGTCGATCTCCACGTCTCGTGCGGGTATGTAAACGCGATACTCGCGTGTGAAGAGCTCAGAGCAAGCGATAGCATTGGCCTGTGCCAGATCACTGGTGGCACGGGAGGCGAGGGATCTACATCCATCGCGCTAAATGTAGCGCACTAGCGCACTTGCGCCGACAAGAACACGTACCTCTTTACTTCTTCGTTCCAGCAGTGGTTGTCCGATCGTTCGAAGCTGCACCCAAAGCAGCCAGCAGCACCAGTACAGCAGCACCAATACAGCCACCAGCAGTGAGCCGGGTGTGAGATCACTCAGCACAGCGACACGGACTCGACTGTCAACTGATGGCCTTGAATAATACACTCTTT
This sequence comes from Wyeomyia smithii, assembly GCF_029784165.1. Classification (NCBI taxonomy): domain Eukaryota; kingdom Metazoa; phylum Arthropoda; class Insecta; order Diptera; family Culicidae; genus Wyeomyia; species Wyeomyia smithii. The sequence continues at coordinate 139,885,997 of NC_073696.1, read as the reverse complement.
TGTTTGGCTATTCGTACACACGGACCGGATTGTAATAGAACGACCACTTTGCACGTCCGTTTCTGTCGGGTGTTCGACACTGAATGAATTTTTAATATTATTATTATTGTTATTATTATTATTATTATTATTATTATTATTGTTATTATTATTAGTATTATTATTAGTATTATTATTATTATTATTATTATTATTATTATTATTATTATTATTATTATTATTATTATTATTCTTATTATTATTATTATTATTATTATTATTATTATTATTATTATTATTATTATTATTATTATTATTATTATTATTATTATTATTATTATTATTATTATTATTATTATTATTATTATTATTATTATTATTATTATTATTATTATTATTATTATTATTATTATTATTATTATTATTATTATTATTATTATTATTATTATTATTATTATTATTATTATTATTATTATTATTATTATTATTATTATTATTATTATTATTATTATTGTTATTATTATTATTTTTATTATTAATATTATTATTATTATTATTTTTATTGTTATTATTATTATTATTATTATTATTATTATTATTATTATTATTATTATTATTATTATTATTATTATTATTATTATTATTATTATTATTATTATTATTATTATTATTATTATTATGATTATTATTATTATTATTATTATTATTATTATTATTATTATTATGATTATTATTATTATTATTATTATTATTATTATTATTATTATTATTATTATTATTATTATTATTATTATTATTATTATTATTATTATTATTATTATGATTATTATTATTATTATTATTATTATTATTATGATTATTATTATTATTATTATTATTATTATTATTATTATTATTATTATTATTATTATTATTATTATTATTATTATTATTATTATTATTATTATTATTATTATTATTTTTTTTTTTTTATTTCTCATATCATTTATTTGACACGGCACAAATACAATTTAATGTTTAACGGCGCCAATTATATCTGAAGACTTAGAATCTTAAAGCAAATTTTTTATCCTCGCTGCCGACTACGAGCTGAAATTAAGTCTATCTTAAAACTAGGATGTATTTTTCAATCACTGTTTTGTAGTTTGATGGTCGTCTGATGCTCTTCGAATGGCCATGAATATGCAGCATGTATGGATTTGTTCTGCTGAGCCACGATGTCATGAGCTGGAAGAGGGGCTTGTAATTCTCGGGTCCTGAAGGTATTGTGTGGGAGCTAGTTGCTGGTTATGGTTCGTTGTTGTTGTTCGCTGGTGTTCAAGTGGCCTATGGTATGTGCCGCTGAGCCAAGATATCACTGAAGGCCTCGGGTTCTCAGGTCCTGGTGAATTCGTGTGGGGTGCAGTTGTTGATTCCAAAACCTCTGCTTAAGGTTCAAGCGTGTTCTTGTCGTTTTGTTGGGTGTAGACGGAGGGGAACGGGACTAGACTGGGGCATGGATGGATTTTAGGAAAATGTATATAAGGGTCATGTAGGGTATGTCACGGCTCGCAAAGACATCACGAACAGGAATAGCTGGCCGTCTGCCTCCGGCCTGAAGGGAGGCTACTTATTTAGACCTGGCGTCACGGTGGACAGGGCATGACCAAACAACGTGCTCTATGTCGTGATAACCTTCACCACAGGCACAGATACCACTCTCCCCGAGCCCAACACGACGGAGATGCGCGTCAAATCTATAGTGATTGGACATAAGCCGGGACATCACGCAAATGAAATCCCGACCTACATCCAACCCCTTGAACCAGACCTCACATTTGATAAGAATACGAGAAGACAGGCTCCAGAAGCGGTTTTTCAATGGTAGAAATCCAGCTAAGATCTCCAAACTCATCGTATGGGTCGATTGCATGCAACCTAAGGCGATACGCAAACAACGATATTGTATTCGCTCCAGTTTGATCAAATGTGTGTTTGCTGCGGAGCGGAAGCAGAAACACCCGTACTCAATTACCGACAATATGGTTGTTTGGTAAAGCCTTAGAAGGTCTCCCGGGTGTGCTCCCCACCATGATCCGGTTATTGTACGAAGAAAATTCACTCTTTGTTGGCTTTTTTTCATCAGATATCTAATGTGACAACCCCAGGTGCCTTTAGAGTCGAACCAGACACCAAGATACTTGTGTACCATAACCTGAGAGATCGTTTTACCCATTAATTGTGGCTGGAGCTGAGCAGGTTCATGCTTCCTAGAAAAAACTACTATCTCAGTCTTCTCCGGAGAGAATTCGATACCTAGCTGTAAAGCCCAAGCAGACAAATTGTCCAAGGTATCTTGCAATGGTCCTTGCAAATCGGCAGCTTTGGCTCCTGTAACAGAAACCACGCTGTCGTCTGCAAGTTGTCTTATCGTGCATGAATTTGCCAGAAATTCGTCGATGTCATTTACATAAAATTATAAAGAAGGGGGCTTAAATATGAGCCCTGGGGAAGACCCATGTAGCTAATTCGAAAAGTTGCCAAATCGCCATGCGTAAAATGCATGTGCTTTTCGGACAACAAATTGTGCAAAAAATTGTTTAAAATTGGATAAAATCCTTTTCGGTGAAGTTTGCCCGAAAGAATGTCAATAGAAACGGAATCAAAAGCCCCCTTAATGTCCAAGAGCGCAGACGCCATTTGTTCTTTGCGAGCATACGCCAGCTGGATATCTGTTGAAAGCAACGCAAGACAATCATTCGTCCCTTTGGCACGGCGGAAAGCAAATTGAGTATCTGACAGTAGACCATTTGATTCGACCCAATGGTCTAAACGACGGAGTATCATTTTTTCCATCAATTTCCGGATACAGGATAGCATTGCAATCGGCCTATAAGAGTTGTGATCAGAAGCTGGTTTCCCTGGTTTTTGGATGGCGATCACCTTCACTTGCCTCCAATCCTGCGGTACAATGTTTTGCTCCAGGAACTTATTGAACAAGTTCAACAAGCGCCTCTTGGCATTGCCGGGTAGATTCTTCAACAAGTTGAATTTGATTCTATCTATCCCAGGCGCGTTATTGTTACAGGACAGGAGGGCAACTGAAAATTCTACCATCGTAAAAGGTGATTCTATCGCGTCGTGGCCCGGAGACGCATCCCGAACAAAGTTTTGCGCAGGAACAGAGTCCGGACATACTTTCCTGGCAAAATCAAATATCCACCTACTTGAAGACTCTTCGCTTTCGTTGACCGTTACGCGATTCCGCATTCTTCGGGCTGTGTTCCAAAAAGTGCTTATCGATGTCTCCCTCGACGTCTCGTTCACGAACCGACGCCGATATCCGCGTTTCTTTGCTTTAGCCAAGCTTTTAAGCTTGGTATCAAGCTACGAATACCGTATATAGTCGCCAGGTATACCAAAAACGCGTCGGATCTTTGCGTGTAGACATCGGAGCACTTTTGGTCCCACCACGGAGTGGGAGGCCGTTCTTTGATCGTTACGCCGGGATATTTCTTCGTTTGGGCTTGCAACGCGGCGTCGAGAATCAAGCCCGCGAAGAGGTTGTATTCTTCAAGTGGTGGATGATGTTGAATCGACTCGACAGCTTCTGAAACCATTTCCTCGTATAACTTCCAATCAACATTCCGTGTGAGGTCATACGGAATGTCAATTGGCCGCATGCGAGTTGACCCGTTGGTAATTGAAATAAGAATAGGCAAATGGTCGCTACCGTGAGGATCGAGGATTACCTTCCATGTGCAATCCAACCGTAGCGACGTCGAACATAAAGAGAGATCCAAAGCGCTTGAGCGCGCTGGAGGTTTCGGGACACGTGTCATTTCACCGTTGTTTAGTATAGTCATGTCGAAGTTATCGCAAAGGTTATGAATTTAAGAGGAGCGGTTATGAGCGTTAAAGTCGCCCAAAATCAAGCGTGGCGAGGGAAGAAGTTCTATTAAATCAAAGAGCAGCCGTTGCCCAACCTGTGCTCTGGGAGGAATGTATATTGAGGCAATACAAAGCTCTTTACCTTGTATTGTCATTTGACATGCGACAGCTTCGATGCCTGGAATCGAGGGAAGGTTAATACGATAGAAAGAATAGCATTTCTTGATCCCTAGAAGTACTCCTCCATATGGGGTGTCTCGATCAAGGCGAATAATATTAAAATCATAGAAGTTTAGATCAGTATTCGAAGTTAGCCAAGTTTCACAAAGGGAAAATGCATCGCATTTGTTTTTATTTATCAAAACTTTAAACGAATCAATTTTTGGTAAAATACTTCTACAATTCCACTGTAAGACAGAGATAGAATCCTTCACATAAGCATATGAATTAGGCATCGAAGGATACGATCGCTGCAAGGAGGGGCCATTGAGCAGTCAACTGCTTCAAAAATGTTCTAACTGTTGGGAGGAATGCTGTAAGAAAATCTTTTATTGGATCGGGTACATTGAAAGTTTCAAAAATCCAGTCCACAATGTCAGAAAATTTCACCAGTCCAGCATTTGATTTTTCAACTGGATGTGCAAAAGAACAACTGGGGTTTTAGATGTTCCAGGAAGTGCTGGGAAGGGTTTGCTTCGGTTTTTCCGCTGCCTTTTTAGGTTTGTTTGTTGAATGGTACAAATGTTTGTGGAATGGTTTCACTTTGGGTAATCTTAGGACCTTTACGGGGAAGTTTAGGAGAGGAAATATTTTTCCTCTTTCTAGACTCCCCAGGATTGGCATAAGATGTTTCCTCCGGTGAATCGTCAGAATCGGTTTCATCAGAGGACAACAGATCAAAGAGGTTCGAAGTAACGGGAGAAGTGGTAACGGTCTTCTTCAGAATGTCAGCGTAGGAACGCTTTGAACGCTCTTTGAGAGACCGTTTTATTTCATCCCTGCGCTGCATGCACACCGCACATGTCGAGAGCTCATGCAGATTTTCCCCGCAGTGAATACACTTTACAGCGCTAACACTGCAAGAGTCTTCCGCATGAGTCTCCCCACACTTGCCACAACGTGCCTTATTGCAGCAGTAGGCGGCTGTATGGCCTTACTGCTTGCAATGTGTGCAGTTCATGACGCGGGGAACGTATAGCCTCACAGGGAGACGAACCTGGTGGATCGAGATGTGGCTTGGTAGTGCAGACCCGGCGAACGTAACTCGAAACGAGTCTGACGGAGTGTAAACTTTTTTGTCACCGACGATCGATACCGACCGCAATTGCTTGCAGTCGAGCACCTTTACATCGGGATATGTCTTGTCTTTAAAGCACCCTTTAGCACTTTTCAATATACACTCGACGGACAGACTCGAATCGGTCACGACACCGTCAATCTCCACATCTCTAGCGGGTACATAGACACGGTATTCCCGTGTAAAAAGCTCGGAGCAAGCTATATCGTTGGCCTCTTTAAGGTCATTGACCACGACACGGAGCTTGTTCGGCCTGATTTTTAAAATTTCAGTCACAGCTTTAAAGTGTGACGTCAGGTCTTTCGAAATCTGTAGAATGTTTAAAGATTTCGATTTCGGCCCCGCTTTAGGCCTGAGGTAAACTGCCACCGGAAGAGTCGATCCATCTGGATACAATCTGACACGTGGGAGAGCTGAGGAATAAATACTAGGAGGGGGTGCAGGAGGGACAGGGTCGAGTGGATTCGAGGATGGAGGTGCGGGAGGTGGGGGGTCTACATCCATCGCGCTAAACCTAGCGCGCCGATGGGACAGACAAGAAGCACGTACCTTCCTTTCTTTTTCTCCTTCGTGTTGGAGTGCACTGCACTCACCACCAAATCGTTCGACAGCAGGCAGCTACAAAGCGACACAGTAACACAAAGGCGCTTGACCTTGCGATACAGCAATCTAGACAAAAGACACCGGTAAAAAAATGCCACCACTTGCACACACGTATTGAAATTTATCGGAGCGATTTCGAAGCACAACCGATGCCGATGCGTGTTCGGCACAGAATGATTATTATTATTATTATTATTATTATTATTATTATTATTATTATTATTATCATTATTATTATTATTATTATTATTATTATTATTATTATTATTATTATTATTATTATTATTATTATTATTATTATTATTATTATTATTATTATTATTATTATTATTATTATTATTATTATTATTATTATTATTATTATTATTATTATTATTATTATTATTATTATTATTATTATTATTATTATTATTATTATTATTATTATT
>NC_073696.1:139862835-139872835 GCF_029784165.1 Wyeomyia smithii | reverse complement strand
TATATTCCTCCCAGAGCACAGGTTGGGCAACGGCTGCTCTTTGATTTAATAGAACTTCTTCCCTCGCCACGTTTGATTTTGGGAGACTTCAACTCTCATGGCGTGGCTTGGGGTTCCCCATACAATGATAACCGCTCCTCTTTAATCTATAACCTTTGCGATGACTTCGACATGACTATTTTAAACAACGGTGAAATGACACGTATCCCGAAACCTCCAGCGCGCCCAAGCGCTTTGGATCTATCCTTATGTTCGACGTCGCTACGGTTGGATTGCACATGGAAGGTAATCCTTGATCCTCACGGTAGCGACCATTTGCCTATTCATATTTCAATCAATAACGGGTTGACTCGCATGCGACCAATTGACATTCCGTATGACCTCACACGGAATGTCGATTGGAAGTTATACGAGGAAATGATTTCAAAAGCGGTCGAGTCGATACAACATTATCTACCACTTGAAGAATACAACCTCCTCGCGGGCTTGATTTTCGACGCCGCGTTGCAAGCCCAAACGAAGAAATATTCCGGCGTAACGATCAAAGAACGGCCTCCCACTCCGTGGTGGCACCAAGAGTGCTCCGATGTCTACACGCAAAGATCCGACGCGTTTAAGGCCTACCAGAAGGGAGGTATACCTGGCGACTATTTATGGTATTCGGAGCTTAATACCAAGCTTAAAAGCTTGGCTTCAACCTGGGCTACGTCTTTCGCAACGATCTAAAATGGGATGGACTTATACGACAACAATGTGGGAAAATTTATTCCGGTTTACGAACGCTATATAGTTGTGCTACCTCTGCTCCAGTTCGTACCCGACTGAAGCTGTTTAAAAGTTTGATTCTTCCTCATTTTCTATTCGGAGATGTGAACTGCGTAAACTAAGTGTTGCCCTGAACTGTTGCGTGAGATTTGTTTATGGGCTGAATCGCTACTCCCGTGTAAGTCATTTGCACTCAAATCTTATTGGATGCCCACTTCAAAAATTATATGCGTATCGTTCCTGTGTTTTTATGAAAAAGCTCATGACAACTTGTATACCGTCATCACTTCACAGAAAATTGATTCCATCACGCGGTCGACGTCTTCAAAACTTAGTTGTACCATCAAATAGTTCTTCAATCTATAGAAATTCCTTGTTCGTTAGAGGAGTCGTTAGCTGGAATATGTTGCCAGCCAGAGTAAAAAGTTCTGCATCGGAGGTAATGTTCAAGAGAGATTGTTTGAATTTCTGGAACCACGCTTAGAGAGATTAGGTTAGGTTAGGTAAATCAATTACTTAACACAAAAATGATTGAGAGACGAATGTTAAACCGGAAGTAGTCAAATTAAAAAGGTCAACCTTTACACTACTGGACAAATAAATAATAATAATAATAATAAAGCAAAGAAACGCGGATATTGGCGTCGGTTCGTGAACGAGACGTCGAGGGAGACATCGATGAGCACTCTTTGGAACACAGCCCGAAGAATGCGGAATCGCGTAACGGTCAACGAAAGCGAGGAGTCTTCAAGTCGGTGGATATTTGATTTTGCCAGGAAAGTATGTCCGGACTCTGTTCCTGAGCAAAACATTGTTCGCGATGCGTCTCCGGGCCACGACGCGATAGAATCACCTTTTACGATGGCAGAATTTTCAGTTGCCCTCCTGTCCTGTAACAATAACGCGCCTGGGTTAGATAGAATCAAATTCAACTTGTTGAAGAATCTACCCGGCAATGCCAAGAGGCGCTTGTTGAACTTGTTCAATAAGCTCCTGGAGCAAAACATTGTACCGCAGGTTTGGAGGCAAGTGAAGGTGATCGCCATCCAAAAACCAGGGAGACCAGCTTCTGATCACAACTCTTATAGGCCGATTGCAATGCTATCCTGTATCCGGAAATTGATGGAAAAAATGATACTCCGTTGTTTAGACCATTGGGTCGAATCAAATGGTCTACTATCAGATACTCAATTTGGCTTCCGCCGTGCCAAAGGGACGAATGATTGTCTTGCGTTGCTTTCAACAGATATTCAGCTGGCGTATGCTCGCAAAGAACAAATGGCGTCTGCGTTCTTGGACATTAAAGGGGCTTTTGATTCCGTTTCTATTGACATTCTTTCGGGTAAACTTCACCGACAAGGATTTTCTCCAATTTTGAACAATTTTTTGCACAATTTGTTGTCCGAAAAGCACATGCATTTTACGCACGGCGATTTGGCAACTTTTCGCATTAGCTACATGGGTCTTCCCCAGGGCTCATGTTTAAGCCCCCTTCTTTACAACTTTTATGTAGATGACATCGACGAATGTCTGGCAAATTCATGCACGATAAGACAACTTGCAGACGACAGTGTAATCTCTGTTACAGGAGCCAAAGCTGCCGATTTGCAAGGACCATTGCAAGATACCTTGGACAATTTGTCTGCTTGGGCTTTAAAGCTAGGTATCGAATTCTCTCCGGAGAAGACTGAGATAGTAGTTTTTTCTAGGAAGCATGAACCTGCTCAGCTTCAAACACAATTAATGGGTAAAACGATTTCTCAGGTTTTGGTACACAAATATCTTGGTGTCTGGTTCGACTCTAAAGGCACCTGGGGTTGTCACGTGAGGTATCTGATGAAAAAATGTCAACAAAGAGTGAATTTTCTTCGTACAATAACCGGACAATGTTGGGGAGCCCATCCAGGAGACCTTATAAGGCTTTACCAAACAACGATATTGTCTGTCATTGAGTACGGGTGTTTCTGCTTCCGCTCCGCAGCAAACACACATTTGATCAAACTGGAGCGAATACAATATCGTTGTTTGCGTATCGCCTTGGGTTGCATGCAATCGACCCATACGATGAGTTTGGAGATCTTAGCTGGAGTACTACCATTGAAAACCCGCTTCTGGAGCCTGTCTTCTCGTATTCTAATCAAATGTGAGGTCTTGAACCGTCCCGTGATTGAAAATTTTGAAAGGTTAATCGAACTTAATTCTCAAACCCGTTTTATGACATTGTATTTCAATCACATGTCCCAAAATATTAACCCTTCTTCGAATATTCCAAATTGTGTCGACTTATCAAATACTTCTGATTCTACTGTGTTTTTCGATACATCCATGATAGAAGAAACTCGTGGAATCCCGGATCATTTACGCGTGCAGCAGATCCCTAAAAATTTTTCCAATAAATATCGAAACATCAACTGCGACAATATGTACTACACTGACGGATCACTTCTTGATGGGTCCACTGGCTTCGGTATCTTCAATAACAATTTAACCGTCTCCCATAAGCTCGATAATCCTGCTTCTGTTTACGTCGCAGAATTAGCTGCAATTCAGTACACCCTAGGGATTATCGAAAAAATGCCCACGGACCATTATTTCATCTTTACGGAAAGTCTCAGTTCCATTGAGGCTCTCCGATCGATGAAAGATGTTAAGCACTCTCCGTATTTCCTGGGGAAAATACGAGAACATCTGAGTGCTTTATCCGAAAAATCTACTCAGATTACCTTAGCGTGGGTCCCTTCTCATTGCTCGATATCGGGTAATGAGAAAGCGGACTCTTTGGCTAAGGTGGGCGCAACAAACGGTGATATTTATGAAAGACCAATTGCCTTTAATAAATTTTTCGCATTTGTACGTCAGAATACGATCATCAGTTGGCAAAATTCTTGGACCAAGGGGGAACTGGGAAGGTGGTTACATTCCATAATCCCCAAGGTATCGACGAACCCGTGGTTCAAGGGGTTGGATGTAGGTCGGGATTTCATTTGCGTGATGTCCCGGCTTATGTCCAATCACTATAGATTTGACGCGCATCTCCGTCGTGTTGGGCTCGGGGAGAGTGGTATCTGTGCCTGTGGTGAAGGTTATCACGACATAGAGCACGTTGTTTGGTCATGCCCTGTACACCGTGACGCCAGGTCTAGATTAATAGCTTCCCTGCAGGCCGAAGGTAGGCAGCCGGCTGTTCCTGTTCGTGATGTCTTGGCGAGCCGTGACCTATCCTACATGTCCCTTATATACGTTTTCCTGAAATCCATCCACGCCCCAGTTTAGTCCTATCCCCTTCCGCCTACATCCAACCAAACGACAAGAACACGTTAAGACCCCGGATCCGGAAACAGCAATCAGACCCGCACGATACTCTCAAGGCCCGATGGAAACAACCCAATATGCCAGTCCGTAATATCTTGGCCCAGCAGCGGAACAAATTTAATATGCTGCTTACCTATGGCAATGAAAACCATCAAACAGCAAACCTGTGCTTTTAATGCAAAATATTCTAGCTTTAAGTTAGATTTAGTTTCAGCTCGTAGTCGGCAGCGAGGATAAAAAATTTGCTTTTAGTTTTTAAGATACTTTAGAAAGTAAGCTGCCAGATATAATTGGCGCCGTTAAACATTGAATTGTATTTGTGCCGTGTCAAATAAACTATAGATGAAGAAAAAAAAATAATAATAATAGTAATAATAATAATAATAAAAATTATAATAATAATAATAATAATAATAATAATAATAATAATAATAATAATAATAATAATAATAATAATAATAATAATAATAATAATAATAATAATAATAATAATAATAATAATAATAATAATAAAAATAATAATAATAATAATAATTATAATAATAATAATAATAATAATAATAATAATAATAATAATAATAATAATAATAATAATAATAATAATAATAATAATTATAATAATAATAATAATAATAATAATAATAATAATAATAATAATAATAATAATTATAATAATAATAATAATAATAATAATAATAATAATAATAATAATAATAATAATAATAATAATAATAATAATAATAATAATAATAATAATAATAATAATAATAATAATAATAATAATAATAATAATAATAATAATAGTAATAATAATAATAATAATAATAATAATAATAATAATAATAATAATAATAATAATAATAATAATAATAATAATAATAATAATAATAAAAATAATAATAATAATAATAATAATAATAATAATAATAATAATAATAATAATAATAATAATAATAATAATAATAATAATAATAATAATAATAATAATAATAATAATAATAATAATAATAATAATAATAATATTAATACTAATAATAATAATTATAATTATAATGATAATAATAATAATAATAATAATAATAATAATAATAATAATAATAATAATAAAAATAATAAAAATACTAATAATAACAATAATAATAATAATAATAATAATAATAATAATAATAATAATAATAATAATAATAATAATAATAATAATAATAATAATAATAATAATAATAATAATAATAATAATTATAATAATAATAATAATAATAATAATAATAATAATAATAATAATAATAATAATAATAATAATAATAATAATAATAATAATAATAATAATAATAATAATAATAATAATAATTATAATAATAATAATAATAATAATAATAATAATAATAATAATAATAATAATAATAATAATCATCATAATAATAATACTAATAATAATACTAATAATAATAATAATAATAATAATAATAATAATAATAATAATAATAATAATAATAGTAATAATAATAATAATAATAATAATAATAATAATAATAATAATAATAATAATAATAATAATAATAATCATAATAATAATAATAATGATAATAATAATAATAATAATAATAATAATAATAATAATAATAATAATAATAATAATAATAATAATAATAATAATAATAATAATAATACTAATAATAATACTAATAATAATAATAATAAAAATAATAATAATAATAATAATAATAATAATAATAATAATAATAATAATAATAATAATAATAATAATAATAATAATAATAATAATAATAATTCATTCCGCGTCGAACACTCGACAGAAACGGACGTGCAAAGTGGTCGTTCTATTACAATCCGGTCCGTGTGTACGAATAGCCAAACAAAAGAGTGTATTATTCAAGGCCATCAGTTGACAGTCGAGTCCGTGTCGCTGTGCTGAGTGATCTCACACCCGGCTCACTGCTGGTGGCTGTATTGGTGCTGCTGTACTGGTGCTGCTGGCTGCTTTGGGTGCAGCTTCGAACGATCGGACAACCACTGCTGGAAGGAAGAAGTAAAGAGGTACGTGTTCTTGTCGGCGCTAGTTCGCTAGTGCGCTACATTTAGCGCGATGGATATAGATCCCTCGCCTCCCGTGCCACCATCCCCGAACCCCCCTGACCCTGACCCTTCTGTTACCCCCTCCCCTGTTCATTCTCCAGTCCCCCCTCGCCCCAGGCTTTACCCGGACGGATCTCAACAGGGCAGCTATACTGTTTATTTTCGTCCAAAGGCAGGAGTGAATTCAAAGCGATTAAACATAGTGCAAATTTCAAAAGACCTGACGAAGGGGTACAAGGCCGTGACCGAAATTTCCAAGGTCCGACCTAACAAGCTCCGTGTCGTGGTCAGTGATCTGGCACAGGCCAATGCTATCGCTTGCTCTGAGCTCTTCACACGCGAGTATCGCGTTTACATACCCGCACGAGACGTGGAAATCGACGGTGTCATAACCGATTCGAGTCTGTCTGTCGAGTGTATCCTAAAAAGCGCAACCGGTTGCTTCAAAAATACCGAAACACAGGCGAAGATTTTGGATTGTAAGCAATTGCGGTCCATGGCTCTCGTCGGCGGTAAAAAAGTTCACACTCCGTCAGACTCGTTTCGCGTTACGTTTGCCGGATCTGCACTCCCTAGCCACGTCTCGATCGATCGGGTTCGTCTGCCTGTGCGATTGTATGTACCCCGTGTTATGAATTGCACCAATTGCAAGCAGTTAGGCCACACAGCCGCCTACTGCTGCAATAAGGCACGATGTAGCAAGTGTGGGGAGACTCATGCGGAAGATTCTTGCAGTGTTAATGCTGAAAAATGTATTCACTGTGGGGAAAACCAGCATGAGCTCTCCACATGCCCGGTGTACATGCAGCGCAGAGATAAAATCAAGCGGTCACTTAAGGAGCGTTCAAAGCGTTCTTACGCTGAGATGCTGAAGAAGACCGTGACCACTTCTACCATAACATCGAACCCCTTTGATCTGTTGCCCTCCGATGAAACCGATTCTGACGATTCATCAGCGGGAACATCTTATGCCAATCCTGGGGAGTCTAGGAAGAGGAAAAATGTTTCTTCTCCTAAACTTCCCCGTAAAGGTCCTAAGATTTCCCAAAGTGTAATGAAAAGTACGAACAAACCAAACAGTGCTGCGGAAAAACCGAAGCAAACTCCTCCTGGGCTTGCAAATTTAAAGTCCCAGAAGGAGTTCCCAGCACTGCCAGGAACATCTTAAACCCCAGTTGTTCCTTTTGCACATCCAGTTGATGAAACAAACTCTGGATTAGTGAAATTTTCTGACATTGAATTTTTGAAAATTTCAATATACCCGATCCAATTAAAATTTTTCTTACAGCATTCCTCCCAACAGTTAGATCATTTTTGAAGCAGTTGACTGCCCAATGGCCCCTCCTTGCAGCGATTGTATCCTTCGATGCCTAATTCAACTGCGTATATGAAGAATTCTATCTCTGTCTTACAGTGGAATTGTAGAAGTATTTTACCAAAAATTGATTCGTTTAAAGTTTTGATAAATAAAAACAAATGCGATGCATTTTCCCTTTGTGAAACTTGGCTTACTTCAAATATTGATCTCAACTTCCTTAATTTTATTATTATTCGCCTTGATCGAGACACCCCATATGGAGGAGTACTTTTAGGGATTAAAAAGTGCTATTCTTTCTATCGTATTAACCTCCCCTCGATTCCAGGCATCGAAGTTGTCGCATGTCAAATGACAATACAAGGTAAAGAGCTTTGTATTGCCTCAATATATATTCCTCCCAGAGCACAGGTTGGGCAACGGCTGCTCTTTGATTTAATAGAACTTCTTCCCTCGCCACGTTTGATTTTGGGAGACTTCAACTCTCATGGCGTGGCTTGGGGTTCCCCATACAATGATAACCGCTCCTCTTTAATCTATAACCTTTGTGATGACTTCGACATGACTATTTTAAACAACGGTGAAATGACACGTATCCCGAAACCTCCAGCGCGCCCAAGCGCTTTGTATCTATCCTTATGTTCGACGTCGCTACGGTTGGATTGCACATGGAAGGTAATCCTTGATCCTCACGGTAGTGACCATTTGCCTATTCTTATTTCAATTAATAACGGGTCGACTCGCATGCGACCAATTGACATTCCGTATGACCTCACACGGAATGTCGATTGGAAGTTATACGAGGAAATGATTTCAAAAGCGGTCGAGTCGATTCAACATCATCCACCACTTGAAGAATACAACCTCCTCGCGGGCTTGATTCTCGACGCCGCGTTGCAAGCCCAAACGAAGAAATATCCCGGCGTAACGATCAAAGAACGGCCTCCCACTCCGTGGTGGGACCAAGAGTGCTCCGATGTCTACACGCAAAGATCCGACGCGTTTAAGGCCTACCAGAAGGGAGGTATACCTGGCGACTATTTACGGTATTCGGAGCTTAATACCAAGCTTAAAAGTTTGGCTAAAGCAAAGAAACGCGGATATTGGCGTCGGTTCGTGAACGAGACGTCGAGGGAGACATCGATGAGCACTCTTTGGAACACAGCCCGAAGAATGCGGAATCGCGTAACGGTCAACGAAAGCGAGGAGTCTTCAAGTCGGTGGATATTTGATTTTGCCAGGAAAGTATGTCCGGACTCTGTTCCTGAGCAAAACATTGTTCGCGATGCGTCTCCGGGCCACGACGCGATAGAATCACCTTTTACGATGGTAGAATTTTCAGTTGCCCTCCTGTCCTGTAACAATAACGCGCCTGGGATAGATAGAATCAAATTCAACTTGTTGAAGAATCTACCCGGCAATGCCAAGAGGCGCTTGTTGAACTTGTTCAATAAGTTCCTGGAGCAAAACATTGTACCGCAGGATTGGAGGCAAGTGAAGGTGATCGCCATCCAAAAACCAGGGAAACCAGCTTCTGATCACAACTCTTATAGGCCGATTGCAATGCTATCCTGTATCCGGAAATTGATGGAAAAAATGATACTCCGTCGTTTAGACCATTGGGTCGAATCAAATGGTCTACTATCAGATACTCAATTTGGCTTCCGCCGTGCCAAAGGGACGAATGATTGTCTTGCGTTGCTTTCAACAGATATTCAGCTGGCGTATGCTCGCAAAGAACAAATGGCGTCTGCGTTCTTGGACATTAAAGGGGCTTTTGATTCCGTTTCTATTGACATTCTTTCGGGTAAACTTCACCGACAAGGATTTTCTCCAATTTTGAACAATTTTTTGCACAATTTGTTGTCCGAAAAGCACATGCATTTTACGCACGGCGATTTGGCAACTTTTCGCATTAGCTACATGGGTCTTCCCCAGGGCTCATGTTTAAGCCCCCTTCTTTACAACTTTTATGTAAATGACATCGACGAATGTCTGGCAAATTCATGCACGATAAGACAACTTGCAGACGACAGTGTAATCTCTGTTACAGGAGCCAAAGCTGCCGATTTGCAAGGACCATTGCAAGATACCTTGGACAATTTGTCTGCTTGGGCTTTACAGCTGGGTATCGAATTCTCTCCGGAGAAAACTGAGATAGTAGTTTTTTCTAGGAAGCATGAACCTGCTCAGCTTCAAACACAATGAATGGGTAAAACGATTTCTCAGGTTTTGGTACACAAATATCTTGGTGTCTGGTTCGACTCAAAAAGCACCTAGGGTTGTCACGTGAGGTATCTGATGAAAAAATGTCAACAAAGAGTGAATTTTCTTCGTACAATAACCGGACAATGGTGGGGAGCCCACCCAGGAGACCTTATAAGGCTTTACCAAACAACGATACTGTCTGTTATTGAGTACGGGTGTTTCTGCTTCCGCTCCGCAGCAAACACACATTTGATCAAACTGGAGCGAATACAATATCGTTGTTTGCGTATCGCCTTGGGTTGCATG
>NC_073696.1:139853628-139854835 GCF_029784165.1 Wyeomyia smithii | reverse complement strand
ACAGACAGACAGACAGACAGACCAGACAGACAGACAGACAGACAGACAGACAGACAGACAGACAGACAGACAGACAGACAGACAGACAGACAGACAGACAGACAGACAGACAGACAGACAGACAGGACAGACAGACAGACAGACAGACAGACAGACAGACAGACAGACAGACAGACAGACAGACAGACAGACAGACAGACAGACAGACAGACAGACAGACAGACAGACAGACAGACAGACAGACAGACAGACAGACAGACAGACAGACAGACAGACAGACAGACAGACAGACAGACAGACAGACAGACAGACAGACAGACAGACAGACAGACAGACAGACAGACAGACAGACAGGACAGACAGACAGACAGACAGACAGACAGACAGACAGACAGACAGACAGACAGACAGACAGACAGACAGACAGACAGACAGACAGACAGACAGACAGACAGACAGGACAGACAGACAGACAGACAGACAGACAGACAGACAGACAGACAGACAGACAGACAGACAGACAGACAGACAGACAGACAGACAGACAGACAGACAGACAGACAGACAGACAGACAGACAGACAGACAGACAGACAGACAGACAGACAGACAGACAGACAGACAGACAGACAGACAGACAGACAGACAGACAGACAGACAGACAGACAGACAGACAGACAGACAGACAGACAGACAGACAGACAGACAGACAGACAGACAGACAGACAGACAGACAGACAGACAGACAGACAGACAGACAGACAGACAGACAGACAGACAGACAGACAGACAGACAGACAGACAGACAGACAGACAGACAGACAGACAGACAGACAGACAGACAGACAGACAGACAGACAGACAGACAGACAGACAGAACAGAACAGACAGACAGACAGACAGACAGACAGACAGACAGACAGACAGACAGACAGACAGACAGACAGACAGACCAGACAGACAGACAGACAGACAGACAGACAGACAGACAGACAGACAGACAGACAGACCAGACAGACAGACAGACAGACAGACAGACAGACAGACAGACAGACAGACAGACAGACAGACAGACAGACAGACAGACAGACAGACAGACGACAGACAGACAGACAGACAGACAGACAGACAGACAGACAGACAGGACAGACAGACAGACAGACAGACAGACAGACAGACAGACAGACAGACAGACAGACAGACAGACA